>NC_090726.1:21937086-21942086 GCF_036898095.1 Palaemon carinicauda | reverse complement strand
GATAATGACAAGAAAAAAGACTTGTGTTTTATGTGGCCAGTTCACCATCTCTGTATCAGTATACAAATCAGCAAAATGTTAACATTATGGATCCATATTGATAATATAGTTATTTTGGCTTCAATAGATTTGCATATCAATAAGGTTTAATGTATTAACTTATATATAGGGTAATAATAATAGCTTAATCGGACTTATGATTTTAGGATGATATTCCCAAAACTATTATCAAGCTAATAAATTATTGGATCACTATGGATATAAATATTTATAGAGCTAGTTCATATACCCATTTCATATGATATAAATCACTTCACAGACCTAACAAATTCTCTTCACGTAACAATCAGAGAATTGATCCAGTTATAATTGGTAATAATATCAATGAATTCATTGCCTATGTCGGTATGAAGATCCTAAAGTAGATCATTGACTTTACCAGTTTTATAATTAGGAACGTTGAATTCAATCTTCTAAGCAGCCTCCTCTTCATTCATTTTCTGTTTGTATGTCCAGGCAACTAAGATATAACCAGAAGCTAGACTTATAATTTTTACTATTAAAGTAGAAAGTTGTTATATCGATTAGACTATAATTGCTTCTACATATTAAAGTTATCGACGAATTCCAATAAAGTATCCCCTAATGAAGGACTTTTCGTTCTCTTCTGCGTCAAGTTCAAAATCTCTTAATTGATTTTCTGATCTCAGGTGGAGCAGGTTTCTATTCAGACACCTAAATTAATTATCTATTTTTAACAATTTCTTTATCCGTCCGAAAGATTCTTTATTTGCTAGGATCTAATTGCTTCCATCGGCCCATTTCCTTTCTATAGCTTTCCTGATGTCTTAAGATTTAGGATTTCAATAGAGGAGAAAAGGAGAATATCATATTTAGCAAATCCTTTTAATAAGGTGAATTTAGTATTTGGTGATTATTCAGAAAATCCATTGCATTTATATTTCACTTCCACATACCTAATTACTCAATCTGGCATTCCTTTACTACCCCATCTCAGCTAGGTGGGCAAGGTGTATCATTTTTGGTAGATTTCTTTGTCAGTGTGTTTTGTTTGTTTGTCTCTTAGCTTCTTTGTTAACAACTTTGTGGAAAAACTACTCGACCGAATTATTGGAAATTACCAAGTAATAGACTTCATTAAAATTTGGATCTCTAGAGTCAATTTCAATGTCACAGTGACCCAAAAGGTCAAAATCCATTTTTTACTATAACTCCGTCAAATATTATCCGATTTACTTGAAATACAGAACAAAATCTTTATTTTTCGGTGATGGAAATATAATTTTCAAAGTCATAAAAGCGAAAATTAATAGTTTTGAAGATTGGTAAGCTCAAAATTCAAGGGGGTCGAATTTTTAAGGTCACTAAATTTCAGAGGACCATAACTCTCAAAAGACTGCGGTAAAGTGACTATACATTTGGAGCAAAATCCGGGTACATTTTCAGTTCAGAGGTGAAAAAAAAAATCAAAGCTTGGTGTGATTTTGACAATGAAAAAGGAAAACGGGTACACTGCCCTTACCATTAATAAAGCAGCATTCAAAGGTTTCTCTCGCCTTATATATATATTAAATTGCCAATGATTTGAATACGAATGCATTTGATTAACAATAATTATTTTCTATGATCAAAGTAGCTGAGATTAAGAACACTCATAAAATCAGCTGCAAAAAATAGATATCAGCCAAACTCTTCAGCCAAACTAAGGACTTCTTATTCCTGACATTCTGAAATACTGAAAATAGGAGTCGTAATTATCATAGGTGAAACAAACAGTATTTGGATTTAGAATGCTGAAAGGATATTGAGTTCTCATATTGAATCAATATCAAGGTTGACTATAATTCAAAATAGATGGCAAAGTGGTGCTGATTAGTTAATGGTTGGAGGGCACGAGGGGAACCAGGGACCTGCATGATAATACTGACAATGGTTTGGCGATAAATTTGGGATTTATGTTCTAGGGAGGTAATCTCGCAAATTATGCATGCAAAGTTGTTCATCATTTCATTAGATATATACACTGTACATTATACAGTGGGAGTAGTACGATGTGTATCTATAGTTTGATCAACATTAAAAAGATTTCCTGTATTCCTATTTCGGATCTTGCAGTAGGTGCAGCATCCGTAGACAGGGCACTGAAAAACGGACAAAGATGCAAGTATTTTTTATAGAATATGTATAGGTATTTTTGTGGGTTTGCTAGAGCAGTAAAGGTAGTAGATTGGTCAGGGCACCAGCAACCCGGGGAGATACTACCTTTAGAAAGTTATTGGGCCCTTTGACTGACTAGACCGTACTTCATTAGATCCTTATCTCTGGTTACGGCTCACTTTCTCCTTTACCTACATATTCACCGAATAGTCTGGCCTATTCTTTTCTCATTCTCCTCTGTCCTTATATACTGAGATAACCTAGCAATTCTTCTTCGCTCAAGCGGGAAACTACTGCACTGTAATTGTTCAGTGGGTACTTTCCTCTTGGTAAGGGTAGACGAGACTCTCTAGCTATGGCAAGCAGCTTATGTAGAAGAAGGACCCTCCAAAAACAAACTATTGTTCTCTACTCTTGGATAGTACCGTAGCCTCTGTATCAATCACTTCTACTGTCTTGGATCAGAGTTATCTTGTTTGGGTACACCCAGGCATGCTGTTCTATCTCTTTTCTCTTTCTTGTTTCTTTAGAAGTTTTTATGGTTTATATATGAAAGATATGTCATATTTGTACAGTTCTTAAAAAGTTTATTTTAATTGGTCATTACTTTTGTCGTTTATTTTTATTTTTTCTTTGTTACCTATCCTCATTGGGCTGTTTTTCCCTGTTGAAGCCCTTGGGCTTATAGCATCCGGCTTTTCCAACGAGGGTTTATAGCTTAGCTTTTAGTAGTGATAATAATAATAATAATAATAATAATAATAATAATAATAATAATAATAATAATAATAATTTAAATGTTTAAATTTCCGATGCAATCATATTTCGACGGTAATATTTCCATAGATTAGCTCCCCTTTTGTTCCTCAACGGACATAAATAAACCAGAATGTTTCTTTTTGAAAGATCAACGCTTTTTCTAAATATATGATATCTAAAATAATATTAGATCGTGATATGATAAGCTACCATAACACATGTGACCGTGTACTGAAGGTCACATTTGTAATCAGGAAATAAAAAAGAAAAAATGATATTGAAAGAAATATATATATAAATTGCTGGTTTCTCTGTGCTAGGACATGCGTAATTGCGTGATATACTAAATTTACATGGGTTAAAATCATTGATTAATGAGTATTTTAGCAGTCAGAAAATTCAAACATGTTTATCAGTATGTTGATAACAAACTCCTTTTATTCCTGAGAATATCTATATCAGACCAATCGAAATCATTGACATATGCAATTTCCTTTTACGTAACGTTTATGAAAAATATCTACGCTCCGTAACTGCCAGTAACTTAAATGTTGAAATGTGTGGATGAAATACTGAAATATTTATTATGCTTTATATAGAGTAATTATAAACATTACCTAATTATGGCTAAAATGATTAAGATCAACCTGTCCCTCGCCTCCCTATACAAGAGAGGCTTGTGGTACCCTATTGGAAATATCCCTGACTGGAAATCTGCTGGACGGGAGTTAAAGTCCCTCTTGAGTTCCATAGTTTCTAGAAGTGTCAGCAACTTCCCCATCCTTGTGATTTAGGGATGGGGAGTTTTAGGAGAGGTTATAGGTCTACCTACTCAGTCATCAGCAGCCATTGCATGGGCCCCCTGGTCCTACCTTGATGCAAAGGATACTTAAGCACTGATCATATGTATATATGGTCAGGTTCTAGGAAAATATAATGTATCTAAGAGCATTGTGCTCTCCCTTGCCTCTGACATTCATGAGTGACATTTAGACCTTCAAAACACTCTCTCTGTAAGACTATTTGCAAGTAAAATTCATCGCCTCTGGAGCAATAACGCAATACCTTTCATGCCTCCTTTCGCATGTTTAATGACTCAACCACTCGCTTCTAACGAGAATTTCCTCGAATTTCCGGTAATTCTATAATGGGTATTCCATGTAGCACCGAAGTGAACACGCTGAGGTGGTTATATCTGCCTGAAATAGATGGAAATTAAGTAAAAACTAGAGCAAGCGTATGGAACAACTTCGTTATTCAGTTGAAGCACTTCCTTGAAACAGCGGACTTTATAAGGTTAATGGACCAATTTAACACTAATACTTACAAATACGTCGTAAAGGAGTTTTGTGTTTATTTTAAGTTTGTAAGTATTTTTTTATAACATGATGAAATCCGTAACAAAGATAAATTCAATGTCACTTTACCAATGCATAAAAGGATATATTCAAACGCTCATGTACACACACACTCATCTTGAGAATCTCCATTCATTGCGATGTTATGAAATTATAAGTCACTTAAAAATGACACAGTATCAAAATTAATATTTTTAGTTATTTTCATGTAAGGTAATGAGCACCAGTGCAATTGAGTATGTTCTTGATTACCTTTTTGTGGAAGATAATAGGAAAATATTCAGTATTATAAATGATGGCTTTGGTAATAAAGATGGTATTTCTAAGATTTGCTGAATGGGCGAATAAAAATACATCTAACGATGAAGGGGAATATGAGATGTTTTTGCAATATGAGTTTTTTATATATATATTAATCAGATATATTTTGAAAAACTATGGTATATTAATAGTTACTATATTAGAAACAATCAAAGAAAATGAATACTTATATAAAATGTATGGAACTATATTAATTATTTTTCTATTACACGATTGTATAAATTTTACTATTTCATGCAACTTGTATACGAGGCAGACTACCCAGAGTCGGAGAGTTCGTTTGTGAATATCCTTTCCCTTATACGTGAGCGCAATGGCTTGTGGGAGACCACCTTGGCACCTGCTGAAGGTAGAAACTACCAGCCAATGTTGTTTAACACTTAC
>NC_090726.1:21927086-21932086 GCF_036898095.1 Palaemon carinicauda | reverse complement strand
AATAGACCCTATTAAAATTTGGATATCATAGAGTCAATTTCAAAGTCACAGCGACCCGAAAGGTCAAAATCTATTTTCTAATATAACTCCGTCAAATAATATCCGATTTACTGGAAATACAGACCAAAATCTTTATTTCTTGGTGCTGAAAATATAATTTTATGAGTCAAAATAGTGGAAATGCATAGTTTGAAGATTGGTGAGTTCAAAGTTCAAGGGGTCGAATTTTCAAGGTTACTGAATTTCACAGGACTATGTATCTCAAATGAATGCAGTAAAGTGATCACACATGTGGGGCAAAATACGGTGACATTTGCGGTTCACAGGCGAAAAAAAAAAACCAAAACTTGACGTGATTTTGACAATGAAAAACCAAAATAGGTACACTGCCCTTACCAGTATTCAAAAGTTTCTCTTACCTTATTTATACTAAATTGCAAAGGAATTGAATAAGAATTTATTTGATTAACAATTAGTTTTTTTATTTTCTGATCAAAGTAGCTCTAATCAAGAACACCCTTAAAATCGGCTGCAAAAAATAGCTATCAGCCAAACACTTCACCCAAACTAACGCCTCCTCCATATACCTGGCATTCTAAAATAGTGATAATGAGTCATAATTATCATAATAAAAACGAACAGTATTTGGATTTAGAATATTGAAAAGATATTTTTTTTTATATTGAATATCGATCAAGGTAGGCTATAATTCATAATAGGTGGCAGAGCGGTGCTGATTGGTTAATGGTTGGGAGGCGCGAGGGGAACCGGGAACCTGCATGATAATAATGACTATAGTTTGGCGATAAATTTGAGATTTATGTTCTTCACTCATTTTTTTTTAATGAGGCTCATTTGCACTGACTCGCACCGGTGCCCTTTTAGCTCGGAAAGTTTCCTGCTATCTGATTGTTTAGAATGATCTTGTCCAACCAATCAGCGAGCAGGAAACTTTTCCTAGCTAAAAGGGCACCCCTGCAAGTCGGTGCAAATCTGCCTCACTAAAAAGAGTTGACTATAGGAAGATAACCTCGCAAATTATGACATCCAAAGTGCCTCATCATTTTATTAGTTATATACACTTGTCACTATGTAGTGAGTAGTTCGATGTGCAGCTATGTATAGTTTGGTCAACATTAACTTTTTTTTCTGTATTCTAATTTTGGATCGTTCAGTTAGTGCAGTATCCGTAGACAGGGCACTGAAAAACGGACATTGTTGCAAGTATTCTTTATAGAATATGTATAAGAATTTGTGGGTTTGCTAGAGCTGTAAAAGTAGTAGTTTGGCCAGGGCACCAGCCAACCGTTGAGATACTATCCCTAGGGAGTTATTGGGCCCTTTGACTGGCTAGACAAAGCTACATTAGATCCTCCTCTTTGGTTACTGCTCATATTCTCCTTTGCCCACACATACACCGAATAGTCTGGCCTATTCTTTTCACATTCTCCTGTCATACACCGGACAACACTAAGATTTCCTACCAATTCTTTGCTCAAATGGGATACTACTGCACTTTAATTGTTCAGTGGCTACTTAACTCTTGACAAGGGATGACGAGGTACGAGAGTCTTTAGCTATGGAAAGTAGCTCTTCTAGGAGAAGGACCATTGCTCTCTTCTCTTGGATAGTGCCATTGCCTCTGTACCATAGAGTTATCTTGCTTTGGGAACACTCAGGCATGCTGTTCTATCTTATTTCTCTTCCTCTTGTTTTTTAAAGTTTTTATGTTTTATATATGAAAGATGTAATTTAATGTTCCTACTGTTCTTAAAATGTAATTTTGATTGGTCATTACTTCTCTAGTAGTTTGTTTTTTCTTTTGTTATCTATCGTCACTTGACTACATTTCCCTGATGAAGCTTGGCTTGTAACAACAACAACAACAACAACAAGAATGATAATGATAATGATAATGATAATAATAATAATAATAATAATAATAATAATAATAATAATAATAATAATAATAATGATAATAATAATAATAATAATAATAATAATAATAATAATAAAGCTTAAACTTCAGGTGCAATCATATTTCAACGGTAAGGGCTGATTCACACCTGACACTCTCACTCGCACTCACGTGCACGCAATTGATTGCGCTCAAATATTCTTTACTGATAAACAGGCAGAGTATGCAAACCATCCAGTCAATCTTTTTCGCTCAACTCCAGTCACGGTCACAGTCAAGCTCACGATCAAAGCAAAAGATATTTTGAACGTGCTCAAACTTGAGCGAGAGCTATACCCGCTAATTCTAGAGCCGACAAATTACACATGGTTCACCAATGCCAACACAAAACAAACTGAGCTCAGAAGAGCTTAAGCGGCATATGTGAACACACAAGTAAAATGAGCTGAGTGAGAGCTTGACCGTGACTTGGGCGTGAGCGCGAGCGTGAGTGTCAGGTGTGAATCAGCCCTAATATTTCCATAGATTAGATCCCTTTTTGCTCCTTAACGGACATAAATAAACAAGAATATTTCTTTTTGAGTGATCAACATTATTGCTGAATATATGATATCTAAAATGATATTAGTTCCGTGATACGATTAACTATAACACATGTGACTGTGTGCTGAAAGTCATATAATAAAATACAAAAAATAAAAATAAAACTATAAAAGGTATCGAAAGAAATATAGATAAATTGATGGTTTCTCTATGCTCAGACATGGGTGATTGCACGATATGTTTCATAGGGGAAAAAATAATTGATTTAAGTATTTTAGCAGAATCTGAAATTTCAAACATACTGATCAGTATGTTATTAACAATCGTCTTTTATTCGTGAGAGCATCTATTTCAGACCAATCGAAACCAATGACATACTCAATTTCCTTTTATATAACTTTGTGAAAAATGCCTGCTCTGCGTAGCTGCCAGAAACTTAAATATTGAAATATCTGGATGAAATATTGACATATGTATTATGCTTTATATAGAGTAATTATAAACATTACCCAATTAGGGCTAAAATTATTAATATCAACCAGTCCCTCACCCCCCTGTACAACAGAAGCTTCTCGTACCCTATTAGAAATATCCCTGACTGCCAATCTGTTGGACGGGAGTTCAAGATCTCTTGAGCTCTATATTATCTGTAAGTGTCAGTAACTTCTCCATCCTTGTAATTTAGGGATGGAGAGTTTTAGCAGAGACTATAGGTCTACCTACTGAGTCATCAGCAGCCATTGCCTGGGCTCCCTGATCTTAGCTTGATGGAGAGGGGACTTGAGCACTGATCACATGTATATATGGTCAGGCTGTAGGACAATATAATGTCTATAGGAGTATTGTCCTCTCCTTTGGCTCTGGCATTCATGAGTGAAATTTAGACCTTTAAAACCCTCTCTCTGGAAAGATTATTTGCGAGTAAAATTCATCGCCTCTGAAGCAATAACGCAATACCCTTCCTGCCTCCTTTCGCTGGTTTAATGAGTCAACCACTCGCCTCTAACGAGTATTTCCTCGAATATCCGGTAATTTCATAATGGGTATTCCATGTTGCAACGAAGTGAACACACTGGGGTGGTTATATTCACCTGAGATAAATGGAAATTAAGTAAAACCTAGAGCAAGGGTATGGAACAGCTTGGTCGTTCGGTTGAAGCATTTCCTACAAACAGCGGACTTTTTGAGGTTAATTGAACAATTTAACACTAATAGAAATAAATAAGTCGTAGAGGATTTATGCTTTATTTTAGGTTTACAAGTATTTCTTATTTTATTACACGATAGAAATTCATATTGAAGTAATGTTTAGTTTCACTCTACCAATGCTTAAAAGCTTACATTTAAACGATCATGTACACACACTCTTCTTGAGAATCTCATGATATGAAAATATAAGTCACTTAAAAATGATACAATATCAAAATAAAGTAAATATAGAAACGATAAATATTTTTTACAGGCTTTAGTTAATCATTTGAAAAAAATCAAATACTTCTCAAACTGATGTATGAATAATAGATCATTCTCATGCCTATCCTCTTATTGACTCTGAATGCCATATAATGAATACACACATTTATCATATATAATAAATCATCCATTCTATCTAAAGCTTATTATCCCGATGAAGATTAATATGCAATATCCAGCTATTGTTTTCTTAACACCAAACTGCGTAGTGATACACAACTGTATTTGATCACTACCAACGGCCTCGATAAATCTACTCTTGTGATATCTGGTATTAGCGTCCAACTTCATTTGTCAGTCATAAACATTAATACATACGAGCAAAGCGACCATACAAATGACAGCTAACTAATAAGACCTATTTGCATTCCAGTTCTCGATTTCGAATTCACAATTTTCACTATTAGAACGGAATATTGGAGATTGGCTTGAATCAAAACTATTTGGAAGGTCAATATGCTTCCAATACAGGATGGAAAATATGACTGATGTGTTATTCCTGCTTTTTTATTCGTCATTTTAATGTTTGTATAAAATTATTTTAATGATTATGGTATTGGGGAATATGTCTACGTGAGAGAGAGAGAGAGAGAGAGAGAGAGAGAGAGAGAGAGGAGAGAGAGAGAGAGAGAGAGAGAGAGAGAGAGATGTCTTGCTGGGGTAATTATTGTTCTAATCATATCGTTATAAATTCCATGGAAACTTTCGGAAAACTCAAAAGTATGTATTGAATATGAACAAGGATATTTTTTGGTTTTTAGTTATTTCCATGTGAGGTAATGAGCACAAGTGCAACTGAGTATCTTCACAGTTAATTCTTGATTGCCTCATTTTAAAAGATAATAAGGAAATATTCATTACTATAAATAATGACTTTGGTAATAATGAAGATATTTCTTACAATGGCTGAATGGGTAAATGCAAGTATATTTTGCTATGAAGGGGAATAAAAGATGTTTTTTTTTATAATAAGCAGATATATTCTGAAAAACCATGGTATCTTAATGGTTAACATATTAGAAAAAATAAAATTAAATCAATACTTATATGAAATGTATGCAACTAT
>NC_090726.1:21909586-21914586 GCF_036898095.1 Palaemon carinicauda | reverse complement strand
CATGTCCAGGCAACTAAGATATAACCAGAAGCTAGACATAATTTTTACTATTAAAGTAGAAATTTGTTATATCGAGTAGACTTTAATTGCTTCAACATATTCAAGTTATCGACGAATTCCAATAAAGTATTATGTTTTTTGTGGGATTTCAACAAAGATGGGAGGATGATATCCCGATAACCCACCACTCCTATCCCCTAATGAAGGACTTTTCGTTCTCCTCACCGACCAGTTCAAAATCTCTTAATTGATTCTCTGATCCAGGTGGAGCAGGTCTCTATTCAGACACCTGAATGAATTATCTTTTTTTAACCATTTCTCTTTTTCCGTTCGATAGATTTTTTACTTGCTATGATCTAATTGCTTCTATCGTCCCATTTACTTTCTATAGATTTCCTGATGTCTTGAGATTTAGGATTTCAATAGAGGAGAAAAAGAGAATATCATATTTACCATCCTTAATAAAGTAAATTTAGTATTTTGTGATTATTTAGAAAATTCATTGGATTTTATTTCACTTCCTCATACACAATTACTCAATCTGGCAATCCTTTACTACCCCCATCTCACCGAGGTGGGCATGGGGTATCATTTTTGGTAGATTCCTTTGTCAGTGTGTTTTGTTTGTTTGTTTGTCTCTTAGTTTATTTGTTAACAACTTTGCGGAAGAACTACTTGTCCGAATTTTTTGAAATTACCAAATAATAGACTTCATTAAAATTTGGATCTTTAGAGTCAATTTCAATGTCACTGTGACCGGAAAGGGTCAAAATCTATTTTTTTACTATAACACCGTCAAATAATATAACACTTACTTGAAATAGAGACCAAAAATCTTTATTTTTCGGTGTAGGAAATAAAATTTTCTAGGTGAGAATAGTAGAAATGTATAGTTTTGAAGATTGATAAGTTCAAAGTTCAAGGGGGTCGAATTTTGAGAGGACCATAACTCTCAAACGACTGCGGTAAAGTGACTGCATATATGGAGCGAAATCCGGGTACATTTTTGGTTCAGAGGTGAAGAAAAAAATAACTCCAGAACTTGACGTGATTTTGACATTGAAAAAGTAAAACGGGTACACTGCCCTTACCATTAACAAAGCAGCATTCAAAGGTTTATCTCGCCTTATATATATTAAATTGCAAATGATTTGAATAAGAATGCATTTGATTAACAATAAGTATTTTCTATGATCAAAGTAGCTGAGATTAAGAACGCCCATAAAATCAGCTGCAAAAAATAGATATCAGCCAAACTCTTCACCCAAACTAAGGACTTCTCCTTATTCCTGACATTCTGAAATACTGAAAATAGGAGTCGTAATTATCATAGTTAAAACGAACAGTATTTGCATTTAAAATGTTGATTGGATATTGAATTCTCATATTGAATCAATATCAAGGTAGACTACAATTCAAAATAAATGGCAAAGAGGTGCTGATTAGTTAATGGTTGTAGGGCGCGAGGGAAATTAGGGACCTGCATGATAATACTGAAAATGTTTTGGCCATAAATTTGGGATTTATGTTCTAGGAAGGTAATCTCGCAAATTATGCATGCAAAGCTATTCATCATTTCATTAGTTATATACACTGTACACTATACAGTGGGAGTAGTACGATGTGTATATATAGTTTGATGAAAATAAAAATAAAAAATCCCTGTATTCCAATTTTGGATCTTCCAGTAGGTGCAGCTTCTGTGAACAGGGCACTGAAAAACGGACAAAGTTATAAGTATTTCTTATAGAATATGTATAGGTATTTATGTGGGTTTGCTAGAGCAGTAAAGGTAGTAGATTGGTCAGGGAACCAGCCATCCGGTGAGATGCTACCTCTAGAGAGTTATTGAGCCTTTTGACTGGCTAGACCGTACTTCATTAGATCCTTATATCTGGTTACGGCTCACTTTCTCCTGTGCATACACATACACCTATTCTTTTCTCATTCTCCTCTGTCCTTATATACTGAAATAACCTAACAATTCTTTTTCATTCAAGCGGGAAACCACTGCACAGTAATTGTTCACTGGGTACTTTCCTCTTGGTAAGGGTAGACGAGACTCTCTAACTATGGCAAGCAGCTTATGTAGAAGAAGGGCCCTCCAAAAACAAACTATTGTTCTCTACTCTTGGATAGTACCATTGCCTCTGTATCAATCACTTCTACTGTCTTGGATCATAGTTATCTTGTTTGGGTACACCCAGGCATGTTGTTCCATCTTTTTTCTCCTTCTCTTGTTTTTGGACGTTTTTATGGTTTATATATGAAAAATATAATATAATTTTTTTACAGTTCTTAAAAAGTTTATTTTAATTGGTCATTACTTTTGTCGTTTACTTTTTATTTGCTACCTATCCTCAGTGGTGATTTTTCCCTGTTGAAGCCCTTGGGTTTATAGCGTCCGGCTTTTCCAACAAGGGTTATAGCTTAGCTTGTAGTAGTGATAATAATAATAATAATAATAATAATAATAATAATAATAATAATAATGATAACAATAATAATAATAATAATAATAATAATAATAATAATAATAATAATAATAATAATAATAATAATAGTTTAAATTTCCGATGCAATCATATTTCGACGGTAACATTTCCATAGATTAGTTCACCTTTTGCTCCTGAACGGACATAAATAAACCGGAATGTTTCTTTTTGAAGGATCAACACTTTTTTTTCTAAATATATATCTAAAGTAATATTAGATCGTGTTATGATAAGCTACGATAACATATGTGACCGTGTGCTGAAGGTCACATTTGTAATCAGGAAATAAAAAAGAATAATAAATTATATTGAAAAAAATATATATGAATTGCTTGTTTTTCTGTGCTGGGACATGCAAGATTTTGTGATATACTAAATTTACATGATGTAAAATCATTGATTAATGAGTATCTATCAGTCAGAAATTTTAAACATATTTATCAGTATGCTCATAACAAACTTCTTTTATTCCTGAGAATATCTATATCAGACCAATCGAAATCATTGAAATATGCAATTTCCTTTTCATAACGTTTATGAAAAATATCTACGCTCCGTAACTGCCAGTAACTTAAATGTTGAAATATCTGGATGAAATACTGAAATATATCATGCTTTATAGAAAGGAATCATAAACATTACCCAATTATGGCTGAAATTATTAACATTAACCAGTCCCTCGCCTCCCTATACAAGAGAGGCTTGTGGTACCCTATTGGTAGTATCCCTGACTGGCAATATGCTGGACGGGAGTTCAAGTCCCTCTCGAGTTCGATAGTTTCTAGAAGTGTCAGCAACTTCCACACCTTTGTGATTTAGGGATGGGGAGTTTTAGGAGAGGTTGTAGGTCTACCCACTCAGTCATCAGCAGCCATTGCATGGGCCCCCTGGTCCTACCTTGATGCAAAGGGTACTTAAGCACTGATCATATGTATATATGGTCAGGTTCTAGGAGAATATAATGTATCTAAGAGCATTGTGCTCTCCCTTGCCTCTTGACATTCATGAGTGACATTTAGACCTTCAAAACCCTCTCTCTGTAAGACTATTTGCAAGTAAAATTCATCGCCTCTGGAGCAATATTGCAATACCTTTCATGCCTCCTTTCGCATGTTTAATGACTCAACCACTCGCTTCTAATGAAAATTTCCTCGAATTTCCGGTAATTCTATAATGGGTATTCCATGTAGAACCGGAGTGAACACGCTGAGGTGGTTATATCTGCCTGAAATAGATGGAAATTAAGTAAAAACTAGAGCAAGCGTATGGAACAACTTCGTCATTCAGTTGAAGCACTTCCTTGAAACCGCGGACTTTATAAGGTTAATGGACCAATTTAACACTAATAATAACATATACGTCGTAGGGGAGTTTTGCTTTATTTTAA
Source organism: Palaemon carinicauda (assembly GCF_036898095.1). Lineage (NCBI taxonomy): Eukaryota > Metazoa > Arthropoda > Malacostraca > Decapoda > Palaemonidae > Palaemon > Palaemon carinicauda. The sequence goes on along the minus strand of NC_090726.1, from coordinate 21,910,704 downwards.
GTTTGTAAGTATTTTTTATTACATGATGAAATCCGTAACAAAGATAAATTTAATGTCACTTTACCAATGCATAAAAGGATATATTCAAACGCTCATGTATATACACACTCATCTTGATAATCTCCATTCATTGCGATGTTATGAAATTATAAGTCACTTAAAAATGATACAGTATCAAAATTAAGGAGGTATGGAGAAACTAAATATTTTTGACACGCTATAGTTAGTCATTTGAAAATAATCAAATACTTCTCAAACTGATGTATGAATAATAGTGCATATTCATGCCTATACTTTTATTAATTGACTCTGAATGCCATATAATGCACATACATATTTATCATATATTCTAAATCCTCTATTTTATCTAAAGCTTATTACCCCGATGAAAATTAATGAATAATATCCAGTTATAGTTTCTATAAAACAAAACTGCATAGTGATACGCAACTGTATTTGATCACTACCAACGGCATCGATAAATCTACTCTTGTGATATCTGGATTAGCGTCCAACTGCATTTGCCAGTCATAAACATTAATACATACGAACAAAGCGACCATACAAATGGCAGCTAACCAATAACACCTATTTGCATTCCGGTTCTCGATTTCGATTTCACCATTTTCACTATGAGAATTGAATATAAGGGGATCGGCTCGAATCAAAATTGTTTGCGTGGTCAATATGCTTCTAATACAGGATGCAAAAAATGACTGATGTAAGTGCTATTCATGAATTTTTTATTCATTACTTTATTGTTTATCTTGAATGACTTTGATAATTATGATGTTAATTAATATAAGTCTGAGGTAGAGAGAGAGAGAGAGAGAGAGAGAGAGAGAGAGAGAGAGAGAGAGAGAGAGAGAGAGAGAGAGAGAGAGATCTTGCTGGGGTATTTAATGTTCTATTCATATCGTTATAAATTCCATGGAAACCTGTGGAAAATACGAAATTATATATTGTATATGAACAAGGATATTTTTAGCTTTTAGTTATTTTCATGTAAGGTAATGAGCACAACTGCAGTTGAGTATCTTCTTGATTACCTTTTTATGGAAGATAATAGGAAAGTATTCAGTATCATAGATAATGGCTTTTGTAATAATGAAAGTATT
>NC_090726.1:21899586-21904586 GCF_036898095.1 Palaemon carinicauda | reverse complement strand
TTTTCATTACCCCATCTCACCGAGGTGGCCAAGGGGTATCATTTTTGGTAGATTTCTTTGTCAGTGTGTTTGTTTGTTTGTCTCTTAGCTTCTTTGTTAACAACTTTGCGGAAAAACGGCTTGACCGAATTACTTGAAATTATTAAATAATAGACCCTATTAAAATTTGGATATCATAGGGTCAATTTCAAAGTCACAGTGACCCAAAGGTCAAAATCTATTTTCTAATATAACTCCGTCAAATAATATCCGATTTACTGGGAATACAGACCAAAATCTTTATTTCTTGGTGCTGAAAATATAATTTTATGAGTCAAAATAGTGGAAATGCATAGTTTGAAGATTGGTAAGTTCAAAGTTCAAGGGGTCGAATTTTCAAGGTTACTGAATTTCACAGGACTGTGTATCTCAAATGAATGCAGTAAAGTGACCACACATGTGGGGCAAAATACGGTGACATTTGCGGTTCAGAGGCGAAAAAAAAAAATACCAAAACAGGTACACTGCCCTTACCAGTATTCAAAAGTTTCTCTCACCTTTTTTATACTAAATTGCAAAGGAATTGAATAAGAATTTATTTGATTAACAATTAGTCTTTTTATTTTCTGATCAAAGTAGCTCAAATCAAGAACACCCTTAAAATCGGCTGCAAAAAATAGCTATCAGCCAAACACTTCACCCAAACTAACGCCTCCTCCATATACCTGGCATTCTAAAATAGTGAAAATGAGTCATAATTATCGTAATAGAAACGAACAGTATTTGGATTTAGAATATTGAAAAGATATTTTTTTTTATATTGAATATCGATCAAGGTAGGCTATAATTCATAATAGGTGGCAGAGCGGTGCTGATTGGTTAATGGTTGGGAGGCGCGAGGGGAACCGGGAACCTGCATGATAATAATGACTATAGTTTGGCGATAAATTTGAGATTTATGTTCTTCACTCATTTTTTTTTAATGAGGCTCATTTGCACTGACTCGCACCGGTGCCCTTTTAGCTCGGAAAAGTTTCCTGCTATCTGATTGTTTAGAATTATCTTGTCCAACCAATCAGCGAGCAGGAAACTTTTCCGAGTTAAAAGGGCACCCCTGCGAGTCGGTGCAAATCTGCCTCACTTAAAAGAATTGATTATAGGAAGATAACCTCGCAAATTATGACATCCAAAGCCCCTCATCATTTTATTAGTTATAGACACTTGTCACTATGTAGTGTGAGTAGTTCGATGTGCAGCTATGTATAGTTTGGTCAACAATAACTTTTTTTTTCTGTATTCTAATTTTGGATCGTTCAGTAAGTGCAGTATCCGTAGATAGGGCACTGAAAAACGGACATTGTTTGCAAGTATTCTTTATAGAATATATATAAGAATTTGTGGGTTTGCTAGAGCTGCAAAAGTAGTAGTTTGACCAGGGCACCAACCAACCGTTGAGATACTATCCCTAGAGAATTATTGGGCCCTTTGACTGGCTTGACAAAGCTGCGCATTAGATCCTACTCTTCGGTTATGGCTCATTTTCTCCTTTGCCCACACACACCAAATAGTCTGGCCTATTCTTTTGACATTCTCCTGTCTTACACCGGACAACACTAAGATTACCTAACAATTCTTATTTGCTCAAATAGGATACTACTGCACTTTAATTGTTCAGTGGCTACTTTCCTCTTGGCAAGGGTAGACGAGTGTCTTTAGCTATGGTAAGTAGCTATTCTAGGAGAAGGACCATTGCTCTCTTCTCTTCGATAGTCCCATAGCCTCTGTACCATAGTTTTCTTGCTTTGGGAACACTCAGGCATGCTGTTCTATCTTATTTCTCTTCCTCTTGTTTTTTTAAGTTTTTGTGTTTTATATATGAAAGATATAATTTAATGTTCTTACAGTTCTTAAAATGTAATTTTGATTGGTAATTACTTCTCTAGTAGTTTGTTTTTTCTTATGTTACCTTTCGTCACTTGCCTACTTTTCCCTGATGAAGCTTAGCTTTTAATAATAATAATAATAATAATAATAATAATAATAATAATAATAATAATAATAATAATAATAATAATAATAATAATGCTTAAACTTCAGGTGCAATCATATTTCAACGGAAATAATTTCCATAGATTAGTTCACTTTTTGCTCCTTAACGGACATAAATAAACAAGAATATTTATTTTTGAGTGATCAACATTATTGCTGAATATATGATATCTAAAATAATATTAGTTCCGTAATACAATAAACTATAATAACACATGTGACAGTGTGCTGAGAGTCATATAATATGTAATCAGGAAATGCCGACCCCCCCCCCCCAAAAAAAAAGGGTTATTGAAAGAAATATAGATAAATTGATGGTTTCTCTATGCTCAGATATGCGTGATTGCGCGATATGTTTCATGGGGAAAAAAATCATTGATTATTAAATATTTTAGCCGAAATTGAAATTTCAAACATACCGATCAGTATATTAATAACAATCGTCTTTTATTCGTGAGCGTACTGTATCTATTTCAAACCAATCGAAATCAGTGACATACTCAATTTCCTAATATATAACGATTGTGAAAAATGCCTGCTCTGCGTAGCTGCCAGAAACTTAAATAATGAAATATCTGGATGAAATATTGACATATGCATTATGCTTTATATAGAGTAATTATAAAAATTACCCAATTAGAATTAGGGCTAAAATTATTAGTATCAACCAGTCCCTTACCCCCCTATACAACATAGGCTTCTGGTACCCTATAAGAAATATCCCTGACTGCCAATCTGTTGGACGGGAGTTCAAGATCTCTCGAGCTCTATATTATCTATGTGTCAGTAACTTCTTCATCCTTGTAATTTGAGTTTTACCGGACACTATAGGTCTACCTACTGAGTCATCAGCAGCCATTGCCTGGGCTCCCTGGTCTTAGCTTGATGGAGAGGGGACTTGAGCACTGATCACATGTATATATGGTCAGGCTGTAGGACAATATGATATCTATAGGAGCATTGTCCTCTCCCTTGGCTCTGGTATTCATGAGTGACATTTAGACCTTTAAAACCCTCTCTCTAGAAAGACTATTTGCGAGTAAAATTCATTGCCTCTGAAGCAATAACGCAATACCCTTCCTGCTTTCTTTCGCAGGTTTAATGACTCAACCACTCGCCTCTAACGAGAATTTCCTCGAATTTCCGGTAATTTCGCAATGGGTATTGCATGTAGCACCAAAATGAACACACTGGGTTGGCTATATTCGCCTGAGATCAATGGAAATTAAGTAAAAACTAGAGCAAGGGTATGGAACAGCTTGGTCTTTCGATTGAAGCACATATTACAAACAGCGGACTTTTTGAGGTTAATGGAACAATTTAACACTAATAGAAATAAATAAGTCGTAGATGATTTATGCTTTATTTTAGGTTTACAAGTATTTCTTATTTTACTACACGATAGAAATTCATATTGAAGAAATGTTTAATTTCACTCTACCAATGCTTAAAAGCTAACATTTAAACGCTCATGTACGCACACTCCTCTGGAGAATCTCTGTTCACATTGCGATGATATGAAAATATAAGTTACTTGAAAATGATACAATATCAAAATTAAGGAAATATAGAAACGCTAAATATTTTTGACACGCTATAGTTAGTCATTTGAAATAATCAAATACTTCTCAAACTGATGTATGATTAATAGATCATACTCCTGCCTATCCTCTTATTGACTCTGAATGCCATATAATGAATACACATATTTATCATATATAATAAATCCTCCATTCTATATAAAGCTTATTATCCCGATGAAAATTAATATGCAATATCCAGCTATTGTTTCCATTACACCAAACAGCGTAGTGATACGCAACTGTATATGATCACTACCAACGGCATCGATAAATCTACTCTTGTGATATCTGGTATTAGCGTTCAACAGTATTTGAGAGTCATAAACATTAATACATGCGAGCAAAGCGACCATACAAGTGACCGCTAACTAATAAGACCTATTTGCATTCCGGTTCTCGATTTCGAATTCACCATTTATACTATTAGAACGGAATATTGGAGATCGGCTTGAATCAAAACTATTTGGGAGGTCAATATGCTTCTAATACAGGATGGAAAATATGACTGATGTGTTATTCCTGCTTTTTAATTCGTCATTTTAATGTTTATATAGAATGATTTTAATGATCATCACGTAGAGAGAGAGAGAGAGAGAGAGAAACTTTCGGAAAACACAAAAGTATGTATTGAATATAAACAAGGATATTTTTTGGTTTTCAGTTATTTTCATGTGAGGTAATGAGCACCAGTGCAACTGAGTATCTTTACAGTTACTTCTTGATTGCCTCATTTTGAAAGATAATAGGGGAAATATTCATTATTATAGATAATGACTTTGGTAATAATGAAGATATTTCTTACAATGGCTGAATGGGTAAATGCAAGTATATTTTGCTATGAAGGGGAATAAAAGATGTTTTTGCAATATGAATGTTTTTTTATAATAAGCAGATATATTCTGAAAAACCATGATATCTTAATGGTTAACATAGAAAAAATCAAATTTAATCAATACTTATATAAAATGTATGCAACTATATTAACTATTTTTCTATTACACTATTGTAAACATTTTACTTTTTATGCTACGTGTATACGAGGCAAACTACCCTGTGTCGGAGAGTTCGTTTGTGAATATCCTTTCCCTTATCCGTGATTGCAATGGCTTGCGGGAGACCACCTTGGCACCTCTTGACTGGGAGAAAATCTGTCATTAATCGTTACTACCAGCCAATGTTGTTTAACACTTATTTCCCGAAAAATCATTTTACAGTTCATCACGATTTTGTCAGTTCCTCTAACCATGATGTAATCTATTTGGTTTACCAGTCCTTCATTTTCGTAGAAAATCAGGTCCGTGTCAATCTTCTGATTCCATGGGTTCATACATGCCATCTCTCAATTTTAATTTCTAATTCCAAACCTTTGGCCACCATTTACCTCCTCAT
>NC_090726.1:21877086-21882086 GCF_036898095.1 Palaemon carinicauda | reverse complement strand
CATTGTTGCTGTGTGCAAATGCAAGTGGCGATTGCAAGATCAAACCCTTGTTAGTGTACCACTCGGACAACCCCCGGGTGTTCAAACGAAATAATATTTGTAAAAGTGCACTACCAGTTATGTGGCGCTCGAACACTAAATCTTGGGTCACAAGACAATTCTTTATTGAGTGGATAAACGAAGTGTTTGCCCCCCAGGTTAAGGCTTACCTCATTGAAAAGAGCTTGCCAATGAAATGTCTTCTGGTTATGGACAATGCTCCTGCACATCCTCCAGGTCTCGAGGATGACTTGAAAGAAGAATACAGCTTTATCAAAATCAAATTCTTGCCCCCCAATACTACTCCCATACTCCAGCCCATGGACCAACAGGTCATTTCAAACTTCAAAAAACTCTATACCAAGGCCCTTTTCAGAAAGTGTTTTGAAGTGACCAGTGACACGAAGTTGACCCTAAAGGAATTCTGGAAGGAACACTTCAGCATCCTCAACTCTGTTAACATGATTGACCAAGCTTGGCGAGGTGTGACCTATAGGACATTGAACTCTGCCTGGCGTAAGCTGTGGCCATCATGTGTCACAGAGAGGGAGTTTGAAGGTTTCCAACCAGAGGCGGGTCCAAGCACTGCTACCCCTGTAATTTCTGATGACACTGATGTCGTTGAGGAAATTGTTGTCATGGGCAGGAGTTTGGGGCTTGAGGTCGACAAGGATGATATTGATGAGCTTGTAGAAAGCCATTCTACCGAGTTGACTGTGGAGGAATTGTTGCACCTGCAACAACAACAGCAGCAGGATCTGATTGTGGAGCAGGAATCTTCAGAAGAGGATGAGATAAGGGAGGATGTTCCAAGTTCTCTCATCAATGAAATTTGTTCCAAGTGGGCAGATGTGCAGGCTTTTGCTGAAAAATACCACCCAGAAATTGCAGTAGCAAACCGGGCAGTGCATATGTTTAATGATAGTGTCATGTATCATTTTCGAAGAATACTGCAGAGGAGGAAGAAACAATTAACAATAGACCAGTTTTTCACAAAAGAAAAGAAAGCTGCTACATCAAAGCCTGTTTCTCCTCCAAAGAAGAGACAAAGAAGAGAAGAAACCCCTGAAATAGATCTGCCCACCCTTTCATTGGAGAGAGAAACAACTCCTGAAGGAGAACTACCCCGCCACATCATGGAAGGGGACTCTCCTTCCAAGCAGTAACCTCCCCCTTCCATCCTCTCCACATCCATCCCTGTATGCCATCGAACCGCTGCTCAAAGGTATGTTCACTACAGTACAGAAAATGGTTTAAAATTGTTTTATTTTAGTACAGTAAATGGTTTAAAATTGTTTTATAGGATTTTCTGACCAATTTCATACACATTTAGATAATTATTGTTGTTTAGGTACACGTTTTATTAATATTTTGGGCCTGTTCGAGTGCTTGGGAACGGAATAGAATATATACCATTATTTCTTATGGGGAAAAAAAATTCGGTACTCGAACAAATCGGAGGTCGAACACGGATCTCGAACGGATTATGGTCGAGTACCGAGGTATCACTGTATATATATATATATATATATATATATATATATATATATATATATATATATATATATATATATATATATATATATATATAATGTATATGCGACATGTGTGTGTGTGTCTATTTCAATTGTAATACTTGAAGTTTTTCTTTATTTAATCTAAAAACTAAACAGGCGGTCGTAGCTATTAAGAAAACACCTATCGCAGATGCTTCTCTTTTTTTTTCATTTTTTAGAAAATTCAATGTCTATAATTATTACACCAATGGACTGAGGCAACAGAATTACCAGTAACTAATAACTGAAGTAGTCTGAAGTCGCTTAACGATTGTAATAGAGGAAAGATCATAGATCCTCTTTATATGAGTATGTTTAGCCTCACAGAGAGAGATAGATGGTCTGGGAATAGGGTTATAGTTTAAGACTCTTTTGTAATTAGACTTCTGCTCAAATTATGGCTGTATCTTCATTAAAGGATTGTTGGATTTAGATGTCCTTGGTATCTGAGTGGCTTGTGGATGTGTGCGAGGCAGAGAAGAATTATTAGGAATAATTGGGGGTTTACATATTACAGGGGAGATTTTATTGCATCTCATTGAGGAAATTAGCAGAAAATAACTATATACTAAGAATGGTATTGTGAATATTCAATCTGCTGATGATAAAACAATTCAAATTTTATTATTGATATACGAGAAATATTTCGTTACGTAAGAAGATGAAGAGTTTCTAGTTCTCTAAGTGATTTGATAAGGTGGGTTTGACAATAAACACCAGTTATGCTGTGTAATAAGAAAAATTACTAAATTATACTATAAATTGAACGCGTAGGTCCTGTAGTGAGTGTGTTTCCCATGTGTGATAGGATCAGGAAAGCAGTCATCAAAGTAAAAGTAAGTGTTCATTACGGAGGAAGTTCCCTCATAGGTACATATCCTAGACAACCGCTTTTTCGTTTATACAAGTTCTTAAATTACAGGTAATTAATAATTTTTAATTTAATAAAATTACACATTGAATCATTAAAATCTTTCATGAATGAAAGTTTGTAGATCGCATAGGCAAGTATTTTTTCTAGCACCATACCGTGTTGAAATGAAACATGTTATCTTATTCGTTTTAGATAGAAATTGCCTTTAATGAAGATATTTCGTTTAATAAATGCTATAACCTACTGGGCAATCAGATATCATAGAAAAATATTGATATAAACTCACTCTCCCTCTCTCTCTCTCTCTCTCTCTCTCTCTCTCTCTCTCTCTCTCTCTCTCTCTCTCTCTCTCTCTCTCTCTCTGGGATCCATTCTACCCGAACCTTCTTAAAGAAAAGCTCATATCACCTTCATTTCACCTCATCTCCGAAGTGCCTGAACTCATCTCACTGCAAAGAATCACAATGTCTTATGTGCATTAGGTAAGACACGGAGGAGCTTTGGAAGAATTCGCAAAAGGTCCAAATGGAAATTCAGGCCGGGAATGGAATATCCTCCCATAGTGTTATGCTCTCGATTATTTTCATAGCTGAATGTTATTATTATTATTATTATTATTATTATTATTTTTATTATTATTATTATTATTATTATTATTATTATTATTATTATTATTATTATTATTGTTGTTGTTGTTGTTGTTGTTGTTGTTGTGGTTTTTTACCTTTTCTTACTAAGCTATTTTTCCCTGTTGGAGCCCATGGGTTATAGCATCTTGCCTTTCCAATTAGGGTTGTAGCTTGGCTAGTAATAATAATAATAATAATAATAATAATAATAATAATAATAGTAATAATAATAATAATAATAATAATAATAATAATGATATTAAAAAATAATATAAAAAAATTATAATAATTTTTATAATTTTAATAATTTTAATAAGTTTAATAATTTTAATAATGATAATGATAATGATAATGATAATGATAATATTAATCTTATTAATAATAATGACTATGACATATTTCCCCCTAACCTAACATGAAAAAATAGATTTCATCAACCATTTCATTCGCATTTCAAGAAGAATTGTGGAAATTGCTGTACAGGAAATTGTTGTTCATTAATGTTTTCCCAGTTATTTCTATTTTTGTTTTGTTCCTAATATTTTCTTCTTAGATATTCAGATGCTTCCGTCGTATTAATCTGTATTTATAGCTCTACCCACAAGCAGGCTTATAATAATAATAATAATAATAATAATAATAATAGTAATAATAATAATAATAATAATAATAATAATAATAATAATAATAATAATAATAATAATAATAATAATAATAATAATAATGTATCGGTATGCCAATGTGAACAATGTTAACATTACGGATCCATATTGATAATGTCTTTATATTCAGGATTCAATAGATTTGCATATCAATAAGGTTTAATGTATTACCTCATAATTAGGGTAGTAATAATAACTTAATCGGACTCATGATTTTAGTCTTATAAGGATATCACCGAAACTATTATCAAACTAATAAATTATTAGGTCACTTTGAATATATATATATATATATATATATATATATATATATATATATATAGAGAGAGAGAGAGAGAGAGAGAGAGAGAGAGAGAGAGAGAGAGAGAGAGAGAGAGAGAGAGAGAGAGAGAGAGAGAGAGAGCTTGTTAATATACCCATTTGATGTGATATATATTACTTCATGGACCTAACAAATTCTCTTCACATTACCATCATGAAAATTGATTAAATTATATTTGGTAAAAATATCAATGAATTCCTTGCCTATATCGGTATGAATATCCTAAAATAGATCCTTGGCTTTTTTAGTTTCAAAATTAGGAACGTTGAATTCAATCTTTTAAGCAGCCTCTTCTTCGTTCTTTTTTTTTTTTTTTTTTTTTTTGCATGTCCAGGCAACTAAAATCCTACCAGAAGCCAGACGTATCATTCATGCCATTAAAGTAAATTGGCTCTAATTCGAGTAGACTTTAATTGCTTCTACATATTCAAGGTATCGTCGAGTTCAAATAAGAAAGATGTGTTTTTTGTGGGATCTCAACAAAGATGGGATGATAATATCCCTAATGAGGGACTTTTCGTTCTCCTCTGCCCAGTTCAGAATCTCTTAATTGATTTGCTGATCTCAGGTGGAGCAGGTTTCTATTCACACGCCTGAATGAACTATATATTTTTTACAATTTCTCTTTTTTCGTCCAATGTAATTTTTTTTATTTGCTGGGATCTGATTGCAGCCATCGGCCCTTTTCCCTTCTATAGATTCCCTGATTTCTTGAGAGTTAGGATTTCAGTAGAAGAGAAAAAGAGTATCATATTTTTACGTTTACCCGCTAATTGAGCAATCCTTTTAATAAAGAATATTTAATATATGGTGATTATTAAAAAAAATCCATTGCATTTATATCTCATTTATACATAAACAAATACTTATATATGCCATTTCTTTATTACCCCATCTCACCGAGGTGGGCATGGGGTA
>NC_090726.1:21857086-21869586 GCF_036898095.1 Palaemon carinicauda | reverse complement strand
TAGTAGATTTGTTTCTGTGTGGTTGTTTGTTTGTCTCTTAGCTTCACTAACAATTTTGCGGTAAAAGTACTTGACCGAATTACTGGAAATAATCAAGTAACACACCATTCAAATTTGGTTCTCCCAGGGTCAAGTTCAAGGTCAAAGTGACACGAAAGATCAACGTCTATTTCTTACTATAACTCCGTCAAATAATATCCGATTTAATTAAAATACAGACCAAAATCTTTATTTTTCGGTGCTGAAAATATAATTCTATAAGTCAAAATAATGAAAATGGTTAGTTTTGAAGACTGGTAGGTTCAAAGTTCAAGGGGGGTTGCATTTCAAAGGCCTATAACTCTCAAAGAACTGCAGTAAAGTGACCACATATCTTGGGCAAAATCCGGGGATATTTTCGGTTCAGAGGCGAAAAAAATTCCAAAACATGTGATTTTGACAATGAAAAACTAAAACGGGTACACTGCCCTTACCATTAATTAATAAAGCAGCATCCAAAGATTTCTCTCGCCCTATTTATATTAAATAAAAAATTAATTAAATATGAATTAATTTGATTAACAATGAGTTTTTTTCTCCGATCAAAGTACCTAAGATCAAGAACACCCATAAAATCAGCTACAAAAAATAGCTATCAGCCAAACACTTCATCCAAACTAAGGTCTCCTCCATATTCCTGTCATTCTAAAATCTAAAATAGTAAAAATAAGAGTCGTAATTATCATAATTGAAACGAATAGTATTTGGGTTTAGAATATTGAAAGGATATTGAATTCTTATATTGAATCAAAATCAGGATATGTTATAATTGGAAATGGATGGCGAAGTGGTGTTGATTGGTTAATGATTAATGTAGGGGAATCAGGGACCTTCATGATAATACTGACAATGGTTTGGCGATAAATTTTGGATTTATGTTCTAGGAAGATAATCTCGCAAATTATGCATGCAAAGCTGTTCATCATTTTATTAGTTATATACACTGTACACTAAACAGTGCGAGTCGTACGATGTGTATCTATAGCTTGATCAACATTACAATTTTTTCCTGTATTCTAATTTCGGATCTTGCATTAGGTGCAGTATCCGTAGACAGGGCACTGAAAAACGGACTTTGTTGCAAGTATTCTTTCTACAATATGTATAAGTATTTATATGGGTTTGCTCGAGCAGTAAAGGTTGTAGTTTGGCCAGGGCACCATTCACCCTTAGAGATACTCTCTTTCTCTCTTTTCTCTTTTAGGGGTTTATTTTTCACCCTCCACCAAACACTAAAGGTGTGTTCAGGCGGGCTTTGGTGTGTGAAAAAATAATTTCTTTCCAGTTGATATTTTGCTCTGTATCGTTATCAGTTATTTCGCTAGCATTTGTATTCAGGCTTAATAGTTTTCAGGTCACTATTATAACACTTTCTAAAAAGATAAGTCTTCAGGTTTTTCTTGAAAGCTGCCACATTATTGCTATTCTTGACATCGAGTGGTTACGGATCATTTTCTCTCTTCCTACATATACACCGAATAGTCTGTCCTATTCTTTTCACATTCTCTTTGCTCTCATACACCTGGCAACGCTTAGATTACCAAAGAATTCGTCTTCGCTCAAATGGGAAATTACTGCACTGCAATTGTTCAGTGGCTACTTTCCTCTTGGTAAAGGTAGAAAAAACTCTTTAGCTATGGCAGGCATCTCTTCTAGGAGAAGGACCCTCCAAAAACCTACAATTATTCTTTACTCTTGGATAGTGCCATAGCCTCTGTACCATGGCCTTTCACTGTCTTGGATTAGATTGATCTTGCTTTGGGTACACTCAGGCATTTCTCTCCTTGTTTTTCGGAAGTTTTTAGGGTTTATGTATAAACTATGTAATTTAATGCTGTTACTGTTCTATGACAATAATAATAATAATAATAATAATAATAATAATATGATGATGATGATGATGATGATGATGCTTAAATTTCAGGTGCATTCATATTTCAACGATAAACTTCCCATAGATTAGTTCACCTTTTGTTCCTTATCGGATATAAATAAACAAGAATATATCTTAATTTGAATGATCAACACTTTTCTTAAATATGAGATATGAGATTATATTACTTCTGTGATATGATAAGCTACCATAACACATGTGACCGTGAGCTGTAGGTCATATATGTAATCTGGAAATAAAAAAGAATAATAAATGATATAGAAAGAAATATATAAAAATTGCTGGTTTCTCTATGCTAGGACATGCATGATTGCGTGATATACTACATGGGAAACAATCATTGATTGATAAGTATTTTAGTAGTCAGAAATTTCAACCATACCTATCAGTATATTGATACCAAACGTCTTTTATTCCTGAAAATATCTATATCAAATCAATCAAAATGGTTGATCAATGCCATTTCCTTTTATATAGCGTTTGTGAAAAATGTTTACGCTCCATAGCTGCCAGTAACTTAAATGTTGAAATGTCTGGATGAAATACTGAAATATGTATCATGCTTAAGAGGACTTATAAACATTACCCAATTATGGCTAAAATTATTAACATCAACCAGTCCCTCACCTCCCTATACAAGAGAGGCTTGTGGTACCCTATTGGAAATATCCATGACTGGCAATCTGCTGGACGGGAGTTCAAGTCCCTCTCGAGCTCTATAGTTTCTAGAAGTGTCAGCAACTTCCCCATCCTTGTGATTTAGGGATAGTGAGCTTTAGCGGAGGTTATAGGTCTACTTGCTGAGTCATCAGCAGCCATTGCCTGGGCCCCATGGTCCTAGCTTGATGGAGAGGGGAATTAAGCACTAATCACCTGTATATATGGTCAGGCTGTAGGACAATATAATGTCTATAGGAGCATTGTCCTCTCCTTTGGCTCTGGTATTCATGAGTGACATTTAGACCTTTAAAACTCTCTCTCTGGAAAGACTATTTGCGAGTAAAATTCATCGCCTCTGAAGCAATGACAAAATACCTTTCGTGCCTTCTTTCGCTGGTTTAATGACTCAGCCACTTGCCTCTAACGAGAATTTCCTCGAATTTTCAGTAATTTCATAATGGGTATTCCATGTAGCAGCGAAGTGAACACGCTGAGGTGGTTATATCCGCCTGAGATAAATGGAAATTAAGTAAAAACTAGAGCAAGCGTATGGAACAGCTCGGTCGTTGGGTTGAAGTACTTCCTACCAACAGCGGACTCTTTGAGGTTAATGGACCAATTTAATACTAATAGAAATAAATACGTCGTAGAGGAGTTTTCTTTTTTTTTTTTTTAGTTTACAAGTATTTCTTTTTTTATTACATAAAATCCCTAACAAAGATAAATTTAATGTCACTTCGCCAATGCATAAAAGCATACATTTAAACGCTCATGTCCATACACTCTTCTTGAGAATCCCTGTTCACATTGCGATGATATGAAAATATGTTACTTGAAAATGATATGATATCAGAATTTAGGAAGTATGGAGAAACTAAATATATTTGACACGCTAGAGTTAGTCATTTGAAAAAAAAAAATTCAAATACTTCTTAAACTGATATATGAATGATAGAACATATGCATCTCTATCCTCTTATTAATTGACTGTGAATGCCATATAAAGCATATACGTATTTATCATATATTTTATTCATCATCCATTTTATCTAAAGCTTATGACCACGATGAAAATTAATATGCAATATCCAGTTACAGTTTCCATAACACCAAACTGCATAGTGATACGCAACTGTATTTGATCACTACCAACAGCATCGATAAATCTACTCCTGTGATATCTGGTATTAGCGTCCAACTGCATTTGCCATTAATAAACATTAATACATATGAGCAAAGCGACCATACAAATGACAGCTAACCAATAACACCTATTTGCATTCCGGTTCTCGATTTCGAATTCACCATTTTCACTATGAGAACGGAATATTGGAGATCGGCTCGAATCAAAACTATTTTGGAGGTCAATATGCTTTTAATACAGGAAGGAAAAATTACTTATTCAAGTGTGACTCTTGCTTTTTTATTCATCATTTCAATGTTTATATTGAATGATTTTAATAATCATGGTGTTGGTTAGTATAAGCCAGAGAGAGAGAGAGAGAGAGAGAGAGAGAGAGAGAGAGAGAGAGAGAGAGAGAGAGAGAGAGAGAGAGAGAATCTTGCTGGGATAATTATTGTTCTAATCATATACTTAAAAATTCCATGGAAACTTTCAGAAAACACAAATTAGGTATTGAATATGAACAAGGGTATTTTTTCGTCTTTAGTTATTTTCATGTAAGGTAATGAGCACCAGTGCAATTGAATATCTTCACAGTTAACTCTCGATTACCTTACAGTATTTTGGAAGATAATAATAAAAAAATATTTATTATATACAATGGTTTTGGTAATAATGAAGTAATCTTGCTGGATGGGTAAATAAAAGTATATTTTGGGATGAATTGGAATATATGATGATATGCACTGTGATTTTTTTATAATAGATATATTTTGAAAAACTATGGTATCTTGATAGTTATCATAGTAGACAAAATTTAAGTATATAAGTACTTTTATGAAATATATGCATCTATATTCATCATTTTTCTATTACACGATTGTATAAATTTTACTTTTTAAGCTGCGTGTTTAGGGAGCCAGACTACCCAGAGTCGGAGAGTTCGTTAGTGAATATCCTTTCCCTTATCCGTGAATGCAATAGCCTGGGCCAGACCACATAGGCACCTCTTACTGGGAAAAACTCTGTCAGTAATCATCACTATCAGCCTATGATGTTTAACACTTACAATTCATCTGGTTTTTGTCAGCTCCTCTAACCAGTATACAATCTATTTTGTTTACCAGTCCTCCACTTTCGTATATTATCAGGTCTTTATCAAACTTTTGAAATCAGGTGTTCATACATGCCATCTCTAATATATATTATAATTTTCATTTCTAATTCCAAACCTATGGCCGCCATGTACCTCCTCGTATAAATCCCTTTTCTTCCCCACCCACCCATTCATGTGTTTTTCTATGATCATCATATTCTCTTTCAATTATCTAATAGCAGTCTGTAAACTCGTGTGAAAATATTTATTTTTGTAGTTCTTATCAAACCTCCCGATAGACAGATGCAGGAATTATATTTGTTATTTCAAGCCCTATTATCATTCGAGTGTTTGAAAGTTGATATTTTTTTTCGCTTTACTACTAAAACTTTTTCCTTCTAGTTATTATTTATTATAACTCAAACTTCATTCCTTCCCTCTCTTGGCCCACTATAATAGAGCTTATACAAATTTTCTATCTTTCTAGCACCATTTTCTTTCCACATTATCTCCAGTACACGTGGCACACAGGACTTCTATCCTCTTTCTCAAATCACAACCACTATCTCCCTCAATCTTCCCGTTAGTGTAGCAACATCCGAAGCACCTGCTCCGATATTTCATAGTATAGTTAGCTTTTTCAGCTACAGTTGTGAACCCTTTGGTAGCTCTCGTCCGTTCATCATTCCAGAAATGGGATCCAGATGCGTGTCACTTACCACACACACCAAAGCCGCATCCACATTTATGAAAACATCAGGCATGATTGATAATTTGGCAGAAGGGTTTTGCCACTACATGCCCTTTCATTCATCAACTGAATAGTCCAACTGCAAGGGTACATTTCCACAGTTATGGGTGTAGCAGTTTGCTAAAAACCATGACGACAAGGCAGCATTTGAGCTTATAGTTAGTTTCTACGACACATACGACATACGGTGGTAGTATTGTCACATACTTACCACAGGGCATATATATATATATATATATATATATATATATATATATATATATATATATATATATATATATATATATCCATTGGGTGGTCCTCACCTTTAGAATGGTCTCTGATAGCAAAATGAGGTGGTTTAGGAGTATAACTACCGAGCATGTAATTATATGTCAAAACCACCCAAATTCGCTAATAGAGAACATTCCGAAAGGGAGGACCACCCCAAGTCCAAGGAGAATTTTTCCCTCTTGGCCACTTCGCAGAGTAGTCTTAACCTTGTGATACTGTGATAATATTCCAACACCAACTTAAACCAAACCTAAGCCAGACAACGTGCGAGTTATCTTGAGTTCAATTTTAATTTATGTGAGTTTATAACGCTGGTGCTTTAATTTTGATTTTTGTACTTTTATAATTTCTGTTATGATTTATTTTATAATTTTAAATAATTTGAATTTAGTTCATAAAGTTTTATATGTATATGTATTTATGTATTATATGTATGTGTTTAAACACTTGTGTATTTACAATTAAGTTATCTGAATATAAAGAAAAAAAATGTGAGATATTATCGTAACCAAGTTTCATAAAAATAGTTCACCGTTTCATTACACCATCATCCTCTTTTCACAGTCGCATTTCCCTTGTCTTGACATGTTTCCAAAAATCCCATAATGTCTCTCCAACGTCTTTTAAGGCTAAGCCAAACAGAACCAGTGTCTCGCACCAATGCTTACTTCCCTCTCTATTGTTTTTTCCCTATTACATTGAGTCCGAAACTTGGTTCGTCTCTCTTCTTTGTTCTTAAAGCTGCGTTCGTTCTTCTGGTTCGGATGTCAAGTCCCCACTTTTATCATTGTTTGTTTACGCTATTCTCCCTGTTCAAAATGGACGCTTATCTGAAGATTGTCTGTTATTTCTCTATCGGCTATTGTTGCATGATTTGAATATGGACATAAATCATAATAATCATTCTTATATCACTGGCGTATGCGACCTGTCAAAGATGACGGCTAAATATTTAGATAGATATGTACACACATGCACTCGCTCATACACACACACGCACATATACACACACATACACGCACACATACACACACATATTCAACAATTTCCATTCCCCCTTTCCTAACGATAACCCGATAGTTTGGCAATCTATGGGAGAGTGTAGCTTCCGGGTGTTCCTCACGAGGCATCCCCTCTGAACGGGGTATGACTATTCGCTCTCCCTCCGAAGTGTGATAAGAATGAAATTTATACTTATATATATAGTTAGACATTAGGTTTTTATTATAAAGGAGATAATGAAGTTGTCCAAACATGAAACTGAACTTCAGCTAACTCCTAATATGATACGGCGATGCATCTTCGAAGTCTAGCGACTCTCTTCCTCAAACAGATATACAAGTTTAAATGTAGACAGGAGTGATAGTAGCAAGTCATTAAAGCCAAGTATACATATGATCACTTACCAAAGCCCCTTTCCGTAAGTTTGGGTATTTCCGTTTTGACATTGATTAAGGGTATTTGCAGTATCCTTACGGTACGTAGTTGCACCCTTTCATTTTACCTTTGTTCGTTTCTTCCTTTTATTTTTATTTTTTTTTATTTTGCTGTACATCACATAAATTTTACTTCATTTTGCAACTGCATGTCTTTTCGCAAGATATACCTTGGTGTTAGATTGCGTTGAGAGTGACTACAGGTACATTGATGAACGCGAGAACACTATTGGAATATGGTGCGATGGGTGTATATTGGATAATATTAGGAATAAATAATATTGGGGTCTCGCATATATAAGGTAATACAAGTTATTAGGAAAAGTAGATGATTGCTTTTCATGAGAGTGTAGAACTGTTTAACCAAATGATATTAGGGATTGTTTACTTGTTTACTTGTTTTGGGTTTAAATCGAACCCTCCACTGAAGTCGAGTGAACTACTTCTCGGGCGGGTCCCTATTAATCATCTAACGAAACATTTTCATTATAACTTATACAATTCTTTGATTGTAGCATCTTCCAAATCATATGATCTTGTGAAAAGTAATGTCTTTAGTTTCTTCTTAAATTTAATTGCTCCCTTTAGGTCCTTCATTTCAGTTGGCAGTTTATTATAATGTCTAGGCGCACAGTAGCTAAAAGCCCTTTCACCAAATTTACTATTTGTTCTTGGTTCAGATAGCCTATGTTTGTCACTCATATGTCTTGTGTTAACATTTGTTTCTAGTTCTAGTTTATTCAGGCATTCTTTTAGATATTTTGGTTCATTTTGGTTCAGTATCTTAAACGTTAGTAAGAGTAGCTTGTATTCAATTCTCGCTTTTGCCGGCAGCCAGTGTAATTTAATTAGTGCAGGGGTAACTCTTTCCCTATTGTGTAGTCCTTTTATTAATCTAGCGGCTCTGTTTTGTACGCTCTGAATTTTCTTCAGCTGATAATTTGGTAAGCCATAGAACAGTGAGTTGCAGTAATCAAGTCCTGTAAATATGTGGTGATTAATGAGTATGGCCATAGATTTTTCATCTAAGTATTTACTGATAAATGCTATGTTCCTAATATGATAGTTACAATTTCTTACCATATTATTTATATGTTCATTCATTGTCAGTCTATCATCCATGATTACTCCAAGATTTCTGACAGATTTCTTTAGGTCAATGATCGATTGACCTATTTCAATTCTTTGGAAGCATTCGATTCTTTTTGTATCTTTTTCATTTCCAAAAATAATACATTCACTTTTATCTTCATTGAGCTTCAGCTTTTTCGTTAACATTCACGCCTTAATGTCATTCATTATTTCATGTATCTTTCTTTTAGCTTCATCAACTGATTCTATTGGGAAATAGAATTGTGTATCATCAGCGTATATTTTCAAGTATATTTGCCAGTTCAATCGTGTAAATTTCAAACAGGAGAGGACCTAGTACACTTCCTTGAGGCACCCCTTTGGTTAGTTTTCTTGTCTCAGATTCAACATTTGATATCACTACTTTAATTTTGCGGTTTTCAAGATAACTCACAAACCAGTCATATGGTTGTTCTATGATGCCCACAGCTTTAAAGTCTTCCATCAGATATGTATGTTCTACAGTATCAAATGCTGCACTTAGATCAAGCATCACAAGAATGCAACACTTGCCATTTGTTATAATTTCTGTTATGTCATTTTTAATCGCTAACACTGTTGTTTCTGTGGAGTAATTTTCTCTGTATGCAGATTGATCATCAGGTATGGCATTAGATTTTTTCAGATGTTTCCAGGTTTGTTCGTGTACAGCAGTTTCAATAATTTTCGAAAAATATGACAGATTTGATATTGGCCTATATGAACTTAAATTGTCTGCATCACCTTTTCCTTTATACACAGGCTTGATACATGCAACTTTTTCACAATCAGGGAAAACTGCCTGTGATAGACTCTTATTTACCATGTTTCGGTAGGTCTCTTTTAGTCTGGTGAAATTTTTTGCATCTTTTACATCGTTAATTGGAAATGGGTCATTTCCGCAGTAAGTTTTTTTTTTACTTTCTTTATTATTCTCATATAATCACTCTTGACTTAACTCTTTGAATATCCTTAGCTTACTTACATCTGTTGCTGATGTATTCCTTCGCTCTGTTGTGCCGATGTTGTGAAAACTGGAGCAGATTTGATTTATTTTTTCTTCAAAATAATCAATAAAATCATTTGCTAGGCATTTAGGATCATTAGTTATGTCAGGCAATACTATTTCTGTCTTTAGACCTAATAGTTTCTTTAGGTTCTTATGTATTTTCCCTGGGTAATTTTCATTGCACACTTTTCTATAATAGGCCTTTTTTTTTAACTAGGATAAGGTAATTGTAGCGATTTCTAGCTGCATTGTAATGTTGCCAGTTTTCATTATTTTTATTTCTTTTCCATTTATCCTACATTTTTCTTTTTCTTTTTTCTCATGTATTTCATTATCAAACCAGTTCGATTTTTCTTTAATTGTGATTATTTTTGTTATTTCCGGGCACCTGTTATTATAATTAGTTGCAAGTATAGTTTTACTTCTATCAGTAATGCAGTTTATACAGGATTGTCTCTCTACGAGGGTGTGATTCTCTTCACAGTTACAGACTGGTGTTATCCCTTTTATATCCTCTAGGCTTTGTTCAATGAACTCTTTTGGATCAAAGTTAGTCTTAATTCTGTATGTGATTTCCTTTTGTATTGCATTATTTCTTCTAACTTCTATTTCAAAAGACATTAACTTATGCATTGGGGATATAGAGCAGTCAGGTTCAATCTCCATATTTAGTATGATGATGTTGTTTTTGTTTACTATAACTAGATCTAGTATATGATTAGACTGAGCTGTTGGCTCAGACACTATGTTTTCAAGGTCGTGGTTGTCAATCAATTCTTTAAATTCATTGACATATGGGTCTACTCTGTTATAAAGATGTAGGTTGAAATCACCACATATATTTCGATTGTCATTCAATGTATCTAGTAAGTTATTAAATTCATCTAGAAACATTCTTTTGTTTTTTCTCGGTGGTCTATAGAGTAACTATTTGTAGATTTACATT
Organism: Palaemon carinicauda; assembly: GCF_036898095.1. Taxonomy (NCBI): domain Eukaryota; kingdom Metazoa; phylum Arthropoda; class Malacostraca; order Decapoda; family Palaemonidae; genus Palaemon; species Palaemon carinicauda. The sequence goes on along the minus strand of NC_090726.1, from coordinate 21,859,249 downwards.
TCGAGATAAAATTTTAATATTCATATATTCAAATGAATTAACTATGAGATTATTTCTTACTGTAACTTTGTATGATTTCTTAATTAAGATTCCAATGCCACCACCTCTTTTGTTTTCTCTTGGTTCATGATAAAAGTTATAAGATTTAGGTGTCATTTCATTTATTTTCGATCTGTCACTCGCATTACCACTCAACCAAGTTTCAGTTAACAAGCAAATATCCACATCTTGATCACTTACGACTTCCTTAATGATATGAGTTTTATTGCCAATGGATTATATATTTATTAGATTACATGATATTTTCTTAATCGAAGCCATGGTCAGTATTGTTTCTGGCTCTTGTTATTTCTTGTTTATAAACTTTACAGTTTACTTTATCATAGGATTTATGTTTTGTGTCATCATAGTTCTTTCTCACACAATTTATGCATTTAACTTCAACAACACTGCAATGACCAGCTTTATGTTCTCTCGCGTACTTGGGGCACGACTGTTTATTCTTGCAATTTGCTGCACTATGCCCAAATTCCTGACATTTGTAACACTGGTAGGGCATGTAATGGTCGTAAACATTACATATTCTATATGTGGTACTAAGTTTATCTCCATTTTCATAGATTGCTTTACGTATCTTAGGTGTACATTTTATAATATAGTGTTTATGTTTATCCATTCTTGAATTCTCTTGCATTATGATAGTCAGATCATCATTTTCTACAATGTGTCTATTTAGCCACTAGTTCTTAAGCTTCAGACTTTGAATATCATCATCATCATCTTCTGGTACATTTGTAAGTTTTATCTTCGGTTTAAGTTTTCCCTTTTCAGTAACAGTGATCTTGTTTATATTACCTTGTTCCAATTCTAATTTTGCCTGCTCCAGGTTATGTTTACCTGCAAATTTTATGATCAGGTGGCCATCTTTTGTTTCAGCAGTGTTTTCAACTTGGGCTTTTAATTTGGTCATAATTGTTTTCTTATTATTAACTGCTGGAACCTCATCAGTTGATTTTACAATCAATGTTTTCTTTGATTTCAGCTTTTCAGCATATGTACCAGTTAGATGCTTCCTATCTATGTCATCTTCATTCCTTTTCTTTTCATTTTTTAATTCTTTCATTTCATTTCTTAATTCTTGCATCTCATCTCTTGTTTCTTGCACTTTATTTCTCATTTATATCATGCTATCCTTCATTGCTTCTATTTTATTCATCAAGACCTGAACCAAATGATGGGACATTATGACTTCTTCATCCAATACTTTTCTTTGTATGTTTGCTGCATCCTCATTGAACTTATCAGTGCAATTCCTACATATGTAATAAATATGTTCGTTACACAATAGCCTTCTGTGGGCTGGTGATAAATTTTCTATTAATCCAGAACATGCATTTTCAAAATGATACCATTTTTGACATCTATCACAACAAATTCCATCATTGGCAACGACAGTCTTGCAGTGCTCACATAATTCAGTGTCATCAGATTCCACGGTGACCAACGATCCATTCGCTGATTCATCATTTCTTCCACAGGGACCTTCCTCCATATTGTCACTATCATATACTGATGTATTCTTCATTGTCTGTAGAAATTCATTTGTTTCATCTTCAACTGATTTTCCTATTCCAGTCTTTTCATGAGGTTTCCTTCTAATTTTCTTAATGGCTCCTATCATTTTTGCAGTTTACACTATATTTAAGTCCAAATGGTTCGGGAAAACCATAATTGGTAACTCTTACCTGTGTCCCAGTTGTAATCAACTATTAATTTGTAATTTTGTACTATTTAGTATTCCAATGACGTTGATTCCAGTATATATAACTTAATGATGTTGGAAATTATTAACTTAACGATTTTCACTTTTAACTTGCCACTATTGTTGTTAAATTTCAACAGAGCACTTCTTCAGCACGTCCTCACTCCACAAGATATGAGATATGATAATAATGAGAATACTATTAAGTTGGGAATAATTGCTGCTCTGGTGGCATTAAATTCAAGCGAAACCTATCTTTAAATCTTTTATCTTTTTCTGTCTAGAACACTGATTACCGCTGGTATGTGTGGGTATCTCATCTTGAAAATAGAAAAAAAGAAGATGAAATATTACGTCAATTTCCCTCTTTTATTCTACAGAGAAAATAAGATGCAATACAG
>NC_090726.1:21822312-21839812 GCF_036898095.1 Palaemon carinicauda | reverse complement strand
ACATTGGACCCCTCTTTCTGGTACCGGCTCATTAAACAAAAATTTAAGATATAGACGTCATTCTGGACCCCAAGAGAGATATCAGAGAGAGGAAACTTTCTTGAAACGAAAATTTAAAATTGTAAGGATTTTTGTGATATAATAAATAATATCTTGAGTATAGAAATATTTTCCTTCTTCCCTTTTTCTTTTATTATTCATAAGGAGAGAGAGAGAGAGAGAGAGAGAGAGAGAGAGAGAGAGAGAGAGAGAGAGAGAGAGAGAGAGAGAGAATGTTTTCTTAGAAAAAAAATAAAGTAAAAAGTTATGAGCTTCGCTTTGAAATCTCATTATCGCTAATTTTTTTTTCTCTGATAAATCAGATAAAATGGTGTTTTGATACCACCCCAAGATCCTCCATCGTTACATTAGCATTTCATAATTAGATATCTTTGGACATTCAATACCATTGAGATACAGCAACTGCCTTACGTGCAGCGTCACTGATATGAATTATATAAGTCTCAGATACGAATTATTTAAACACAAATATCAATATTCTATTTAGTACCATTAATTTTTTTCTTTTTGTTATAGGACTTTCTTTTAAATCTATAAGCCTCCTGAGACCATCGAGTCTCTAGATTTCATTTATATTGGAATTTTTTTTATTAAAGTTTTACCTTTAGTTAAAAGTAAAAACTATAATCTCCTGTTCAGGCTATTCAGAAGTATTTGATTCTCCGTGCGCATAATGAAAGTTTAATAAGAAAATTAGGTAGATATAATCACTTAACTTTCGAAAACTTATTTCTTTCAACATCTGGGAATTCCTTACTCTATTTTTGTAGGCTTTATTTGCGACATCTTATCAAAATACCAATAACTGTACAGAAAAAGACTACAAAATTTCTTTCAATGTATAGTTGATTATATTTCCTTTCCATTGATATACAATTTCACATATTTTATAAGATTCTAATATATCTAAATAATAGAAGAAATAGAAAAATGGTTATCACTGGAAGTAAATTACGTCATATGGCTGTGAAGGGAATGGTATTCACCCAAGTAAATTACATCTTATGGAGCTCAAATGGTTATAAATGAGTAAGTTATTAAATATCCTCACACCTAATCTATAGTGTTACATGTTTTGTAAAAATTCATATAAGTAAATAAAAAAAAAGATAAGATATGCTAATTTCTCAAAGGGTTATAAAAGAGTGATGGATGCAAAATCATAGAGACTAAAGAAATTCGTCTATAAATGTACAACTTACCTCTAATATAAATTTCTGTGAGAAAAAAAAATGTTGCAGTTTAATTGGCAATGAAGAATAGTTATGTGACCCGTCCAAAATAATGGCAAAAAATTAAGATATATATGCAGACACACACGTATCACTTCTCATCAGGGTATGACTATATCCTACAGGACTGACGGGTAGACCAAGTAGTTTATATATATATATATATATATATATATATATATATATATATGTATATATATATATATATATATATATATATATATATATATACATATATATATACATTATATATAATATATATATATATACATATATATATAAATATAGATTATATATTTTATATATATATATATATATATATATATATATATATACATAATATATATATATATATATATATATATATATATATATATATATATATATATATACACATATATATACACACACATATATATATATATATATATATATATATATATATATATATATATATATATATATATATACATACTTGCTCTTTATTTTATAGGGAGGATGCCTTGAACTTCCTACTGCGAAACAGAAAACTTAAGAAACAAATTAGAAAAAGTAGAGGACAATGACCTAAGAATTTCCCGAGAGAGAAAATAGGAGTTATGAAATATTTTGAAATGACCACCAGCAATATTTCATGAAAGATGGACAGTTCAACAAATTTTGATTTAAAGGATCGTAACTTCATCAGCCACTGTGATACACCGGAAGTTCCATAAAATCTTGGAAACCTTTGGAAAAGTCTCGGCAAACATCAATGTATTTTTCATCTTTCTCTTTGATACCCGAAGCAAAAATCTCAGAGACGGCCGGTGGGAATTTCCTCCAGAGCAAAATCCTCCGAGGAAATTTGGGAGATTCAGTTCCTACACCAATAAAGAACTTTAGAGGGAGATTTTGGATTCCAAAGGTAGTGGTAGGAGCTATCTGAGGGCATCAAGTTATATTAAGTTGGAAATTAGCTTCAAAATTTTTAAGGAAAATAAGTTTTACAGTTTTCGATTGAAAGAGGTACTTAATCTTGGTTTCTGAGATATTTTTTCCTGATGTTTGATGATATTGTTCTTAAAAAAAAAAAAAGGAGGTGAAGTGGAAAGGCAGCACTAAAATCGATAAGGAAAATATATCTTATAGCTTTTGATTGCAATAGATAATCATAGTATTTAAGAGTTTTATCTTCTGTTTAATGATATAGTTCTTAAAATATATATCTAAATATATAGTCTATTTCTGCTTTCAGTGTAGAAAATAATAAACACAATTCATTGGCCCCTGTTTTATCTTTATTTTTGAAGAATAGAGATGCACATTTACTAAGTTTAAACTATATACTGAATATACTGAATCCTTCTATAGATTTCGTCCTGAGGCTTAAACTATGGCAATCTTCTATGAAACGTCATATTTGTTTGCATGTGTGTTTATAAACTACACAAGTTAAAGGATTAGTAATTTCATACGATCGTAAGTCAGGGACGAGTTATCCCTTGAATGGCCACATTAGATGTGAGATGAAGACGTCCAGGATTCCAAGAGGCAGAACCATCAAAAAAGTCTACTTCCAGTTGTTAAAGTTGAAACAGATTCATAAAAAAAAAGACTAAACATATCAAATACTATTGACCGCTATGAATTGATTTAAAGCTATATTGTGTATTGAAAGCAGGAGGAAAAAAAGTCCGAATCGCTAATAAGGAGAAAATAAAAAAAAAAAAAAAAAAACACGAGACGATGAACATGTCACCCAAACCCGCCTAGATTGCAAACCTTTAAGAAGTAATATGTACCGGTAAATAACTACATACACAAGTAAAATTACATCTGCTTTGGTATATGCCACAAGATCTTCCTATTTTCACTAATACTCTTCGCTAAATGTAGTTATCATTCTTCGTCTGTTTCAACCCTGTCCATCAATGTACTACTGAAGAACCTTTTCTTAAACCAATCAACACTCTCCTTCCTTATTCTTCAATCCAAGCTGAAACATTCCCAGCCTATTTCCAGTATAGCCTCAGCTAGAAAATGGACGCCAACCAATTTCTAGAAACGTCAAGGGAATTGAAAAACAGCTAACAAATCTGGAACTGTAACTGATATCCAAACTTGGACTCGCTTGTATTTTTCCACTAGATTTTACCTATGATTCACTGCTCATGTACATCTGTATTGCATCTTATTTTCTCTGTAGAATAAAAGAGGGAAATTGACGTAATATTTCATCAGCCTCTTTTTTTTTAATTTTTTTTTTCTTTAAGATGAGATACCCACACATACCAGTGGTAATCAGTGTTCTAGACAGAAAAATAAAAAGATAATAAGTTTCCCTTAAATTTAATGCCACTGGAGCAGCAATTATTCCCAACTTGATAGTATTCTCATTATTATCATAATTATTACCGTTATATGTGTTACAATCACTTATAAGGAACTGTTGAACCAAATGATATATGTTTCTACTCTCTCATGAAAAGAAATCATCTACTTTTCCTAATAATTTGTATTAACTTATATATGCGAGACCCTAATATTATTCATTCCTAATATTATCCATAATACACCAATCGCACCATATTCCAATATTGTTCTTACGTTTATCAATGTCCCTATACTCACTCTCAACGCAATTTAACACCAAGGTACAATTTGAGAAAAGACAAGCAGTTCCAAAATGAAGTGAAATTTATATGATGTAGAGAAAAATAAAAAAGTAAAAGGAAGAAAAGAACAGAGGTAAAGTGGAAGGGTGCAACTATGTACCATAAGGATACTGCAAATACCCTTAATCAATGTCAAAACGGAAATACCCAAACTTACGGAAAGGGGCTTTGGTAAGTGATCATATGTATACTTGGCTTTAATGACTTGCTACTATCACTCCAGTCTACATTTAAACTTGTATGTCTGTTTGAGGAAGACAGGCGCTAGACTCCGAAGATGCATCGCCTTATCATATTTGGCGTTAGCTGAAGTTCAGTTTCAGGTTTGGACAACTTCATTATCTCCTTTATAATAAAAAGCTAATGTCTAACTATTATATAAGTATAAATTTCATTCCTGTCACACTTCGGAGGGAGAGCGAGCAGTCATACCCCGTTGAGAGGGGGTGCCTCGTGAGGAACACCCGGAAGCTACCTCTCCCATATATTGCCGAACTGTCGTGTTATAGTTTGGAAAAGGGGGGAGGGGATGGAAATTGTTGAATCTGTGTGTGTGTGTGTATGTGTACGTGTGTGTATATGCCTGTGTGTGTATGACCGAATACATGTGTGTACATATCTATCTAAATATTTAGCCGTCATCTTTGAAGGGTCGCATACGCCAGTGATATAAGAATGATTAATGTGATTTATGTCCATATTCAAATCATGCAACAATAGCCGATAGAGAAATAACAGAAAATCTTAAGATAAGCGTCCATTTTGAACAGGGAGAATAGCGTAAACAAACAATGATGATAGTGGGGACTTAACATCCGAGCCACAAGTACGAACGCAGCTTTAAGAACAAAGAAACAGACGAAAAGAGTTTCGGACTCAATGTAATAGGGAGAAAACAATAGGAGAGGGAACTAAGCATTGGTGCGAGACACTGGTTCTTTTTGGCTCAGTGTTAAAAGACGTTGGATAAACATTATGGAATATTTGGAAACATGTCAAGACAAGGTAAATGCGACTGTGAAAAGAGGATGATGGTGTAATGAAAAGGTGAACTATTTTTATGAATCTTGGTAAAGATAATATCTCATTTTTTTCTTTATATTCAGGTAACGTAATTGTATATACACAAGTGTTTAAATACATATACATATAATACATAAATACATATACATATAAAACTTTATGAAATAAAATCAAATGATTTAAAATTATGAAATAAATCATAAAAGAAATTATAAAAGTAAAAAATTCCAAATCAAAGTACCAGCGTTATAAACTCACATAAATTAGAATTGAACTCAAGATAACTCGCACGTTGTCCGGCTCAGGTTTGGTTTAAGTTGGTGCTGGAATATTATCACAAGGTCAAGACCACTCTGCGAAGTGGGCAAGAAGGAAAAATTCTCGTTGGACTTGGGGTGGTCTTCACTTTCGGAATGTTCTCTATTAGCAAATTTGGGTGGTTTTGCCATATAATTACATGCTCGGTATTTATACTCCAAAACCACCCCCATTCTGCTATCAGAGACCATTCTAAAGGTGAGGACCACCCAATGGATACATATACATATATATATACATATATATATATATATATATATATATATATGTGTGTGTATATATATATAATATATATATATATATATATATATATATATATATATATATATATATATATATATATATATATATATTTGGGCTCAGGCCATGTCGTCGTGATGGAAGTTCCTATAGGGTAGCTTCCTTGGGTATATTTGACTACGGTGATATTCCCAGAGAATTTACCTTAAGGTACCCAGAATTCTAACTCCTGGAGCGAATATCCCTCATTAAATGAACCAGGGATATCGCATAATATCAGAGGACGTATTCTTGGCACGCCACATAGCAATCTGCACCCCGAACTGAATTAACACTTCGAAGGGGTCAAGTGGCAAGAAAACGAAAAACGAGAATGAAAGGAGAGCCGCTAGCAAGGCACCTCTCCTATGTCGTTTCGAGTGCGTACATAGCGCCGCCGACGGCGCCATCTGTATTCCTTTTTGCGTAGCTCAACAACTCGGTGTTTTTCCCTCTGTCACTCGCTTATCTTGGATTATTTTCAACCTCATGATGCTTTCTCCAGCCTCTTCTGCCTCTAGAAAGAGTATTATCATCTCTATTATGTAGATTTTAAGATAATTCGATAGCGATATTTTCGTTACAAGAGCTGTTGCCTACCGGAGGCGTCCTGGACGCTGTCGCTCGCCATACACGAGTCATTTAGTTAGCCAGAGCGACGTTCCCGGCCATTATGCTTTAATAATTTTAGCTATTTAGCTCTACATAGGAATTCTTTATATGATGCTATTAGTATTTCCGTTTTGGCGAATGATTTAACGATCCTGGCCTACGATAGGCTTTGTAGCCTAGACGTCTGGCCCTAGTACTTTCATGCATGATATTCAGATTTCCGAGTGTTTTAAAAAATTTATTGAAGCTTTAGGCAGTTTTATACATATAAGATATTGTTGATATTTCTTCCAAGATAGTATACGAGAAAGTTTCGGTGATTTAGGTAATCGATTCTCTTCGCACCTAGGCTAGTTGCCTATGGGGCCCTAGTATACTTTCTCACACTCCCCGGTTGCTCTTTTCTCCTCGGAGAATAAGTGCAATCCCTTTTCCCTCTGTTTAAGCCTTGGGCTTAACCCTAATGGTTTATCTGAATAAATATTTAGATATAACTATATTAGGCTGTTTCTGTTCTTTCCTGTTTCCAGTGAATCTGGCTTCAGGAGGGGGCAGGACATCAGAGTTTTTAGTCTGGGTCTGTTTCTTTCTAGCATAGAGAATGAGATTCCTTTTCTAAGCCTAGGGCAGATACAGGAGGCTTATCCTCCCTAGACCACTTTTGAAGGTTTCTGTACGAGATGATCCCTTCTTCTTGTGATCTAGCAGACTAGTCCAGTGTGGTTGTTCTCGGTTTGAAGGATAAGATCCTTCTTTTCCTGTGAATAACACCACCAAACCTTGTTTTAGTTCTGAGGGAGATGGCAAGTTTTGCCGGCCTCCCTCCTAGGATTCCCCCTAGGCTAAGATGAACTTTCTTGGCTGCGGGGTGATCTTCTACTAAAGCAGAGTTTGCAGGACCCTCTTCCCCCCTTTCCCCCTCTTTCCTTAGTGATGGCCTAGCCATTACATCTCTGTCCGTCGTTCTACATCGTTACCTAGTATAGGTTAAGATGTGGAGCTGACTCAGTCCCTTGCCGGCAAAGGCCTTTCTTCTGTAGAGTGTTCCCCAGACCTCCGTTGGTCTCACATCCATGTCTGTCTGTAGAGCCAGGCGGCATTGGATAGATGGAAGCCTGAATTCACATTCTCCCCCTCCTTATGTTCACTCTTTCTGGATGCCGACCTGTGAGGCAGTGCTGTCTCTTATCCTTACATCCATTCTGTTTCTCTTCTAGTGTTTGTACCCTAGTCCGACTGCCGGCCTGAGTGGCCGGCAGCCGGGCAGGGGGAAGTTCTCTGGTTCTTTTCTGCTGCCGGCCGGCATTGGTAGCATACCATTGCCGGCCGCCAATAGAAGCACACCATAAGATCTGCTGGCCGCCACGATTAGCGGCCGGCAGCTAGGTGCTATCATTTTTAGTTGCCGCCCAGCAGACCCAGCCGGCCGGCACACACATTTGAACCAGCGTTCTCCCACCCAATAGTCTAAAGTTAGTATACTTTGGAACTAATTTAAGGCACATTATATTATATACAGTAGCCAGTATTTTTACAGTATAGGATATACTGCATGGAGAAAACTATAGTATAGAATATATTAGAACACTAGGTTTTTCCAACACTCTTGTGTTGTCTTGTACAGCCTTTTGTGAAACTGTACAGATGAAGAAAGTGAGTTCTTTCTTTATTAACTATCCAGTATACTAAAATGATATTTTCATTATAAAATAAATTTTTGAATATACTTACCCGGTGAATATATAAATAGCTGACGTCTCTGACGGCCCGACAGATTCCAAAAAACTCGCGAGCGATCACCATGAAGGTTGCGGGTGTGCCCACCAGCGCCGACTATCGGCCAGATACCGCATATACTTCTCAACCACTCCAGTTCTTCTCAGTCCGCAGGGTCTCTATCGGGGAGGAAGGGAGGGCCTTTAATATTATATATTCATCGGGTAAGTATATTCAAAAATTTATTTTATAATGAAAATATCATTTTTAAATATTAAATTTAGCCAGTGAATATATAAATAGCTGATTCACACCCATGGTGGTGGGTAGAGACTAGTATTATAACAATAAAGGCGTATATGCTCAAGAGTTTTTGACAAATATTTCATAAAAACAACCTTAAGTATAGGTACCTGGTAAGGAAGCTGACTCTGATGATTACTCTGCCTCATTAGTCCGCTTTCCTCACGAAGCCCAGCCATCCTCTCAGGATGCTGAAAGACTCCCAGGAGCTGTTATATCCAGGGCGAACACCCCTATAACAGGACCTCATCAATACCCTTAATCTGGGCGCTCTCAAGAAACAACATTTTGACCACCCGCCAAATCAAAAAGATTGCGAAAGACTTCTTAGTCTCCCGTACAACCCAAAATAAGATTAAAAATTTCAAGAGTAGATTAAAAGGATATTGGGATTAAGGGAATGTAGTGGTAGAGCCTTCACCCACTACTGCACTCGCTGCTACGAATGGTCCCAGTGTGTAGCAGTCCTCATAAAGAGTCTGGACATCTTTCAAGTAATATGAAGCGAATACCGACTTGGCTTTCCAAAAGGTCGCGTCCATAATACTTTTAATGGATCTATTTTGCTTAAACGCTACTGAAGTTGCTATCGCTCTAACTTCATGAGCCTTGACTTTAAGTAAATTACGATCCTTCTCACTAAAATGAGAGTGTGCCTCCCGAATCAAAAGTCTAATAAAATAAGACCACGCATTCTTAGACATGGGCAAAGAGGGCTTTTTAACGGAGCACCATAAAGCCTCTGAACAACCTCGTAGCGGTTTAGTTCTGGATAAATAAAATTTAAGAGCTTTAACGGGGCACAGCACTCTTTCAACTTCATTCCCCACAATCTCAGAAAGACTGGGGATTTCAAATGATTTAGGCCAAGGACGAGACGGAAGTTCATTCTTGGCCAAAAAACCAAGTTGAAGAGCGCATACTGCTTTATTAGTGGAGAAGCCGATGTTCTTGCTAAAAGCATGTATCTCACTAACCCTTTTAGCCGAAGCCAAGCTCACCAAAAAAAGTGTCTTGAGGGTAAGATCCTTCAGGGAGGCTGAATTTAATGGTTCAAACCTGTCTGACATAAGGAACTGTAGGACCACGTCCAAGTTCCAAGCAGGAGTCGAAATATGACGCTCCTTGGAAGTCTCGAAAGACTTAAGCAGGTCTTGGAGATCTTTGTTATTAGAAAGATCCAAACCCCTCTGCCTGAAAACAGAAGCTAACATGCTTCTGTAGCCTTTAATGGTGGATGCAGAGAGGGAGCGACCGTTTCTCAGATAAAGCAGAAAATCCGCAATCTGCGCTACAGAGGCACTTGGAAGAGGAAATAGAGGACGACTTGCACCAGTCTCTAAATACCTCCCATTTCGACTGATAGATCCTAATGGTAGAGGATCTTCTAGCCCTCGCGATCGCTCTAGCTGCCTCCTTCGAAAACCCTCGAGCTCAAGAGAGTCTTTCGATAGTCTGAAGGCAGTTAGACGAAGCGTGGGGAGGCTTTGATGAAATCTCTTTACGTGAGGCTGTCGCAAGAGATCCATCCGCAACGGCAGACTTCTTGGAACGTCTACCAGGCCAGAGTGGAGCAACCAATGTCAACCTGGTCCCTTCGTGAGAGGTGAACTTCTGCAGCACCTTGTTTAGGATCTTGAAAGGTGGAAAGGCATAAACGTCCAGGTGAGACCAGTCCAGCAGGAAAGCGTCTATGTGGGCTGCCTCTGGATCTGGAACTGGAAAGCAGTAAGTCGAGAGCCTCTTTGTCAGTGAAGTCGCAAAAAGATCTATGGTGGGTTGACCCCATGTCATCCATAGCTTCTCGCATACAGTCTTGTGCAACGTCCACTCCATGGAGATGACTTGTCCTGTTCTTCTGAGGCAGTCCGCCAAGACATTCATTTTTCCTTGCACAAATCTCGTCAAAAGAGAGATGTTACTTGCCTTAAATGGAGTTCCTTCTGATCTGTGGACCAAAGACCCGAGCATTCCAGACTGTCCAGTGGAGCTCCCTAACCCAAATCCGATGCATCTGAATACAACACATGGTTTGGGTTCTTGATCGCAAGAGAAAGACCTTCTCGAAGTCTGATGTTGCTGTCCCACCAAGTCAGACATGTCTAGACTGAGTTGGAGATTGGGAAAGAGATACTCTCTAAGCCCTTCTCCTTGTTCCAATGGTTTAGGGGAAATTGGAGAGGGCAAAGGTTGAGTCTCCCCAGAGAGATAAACTACTCCAGCGATGAAAGAGTTCCCACGAGGCTCGTTCAAACTCTTACAGAGCAACTGTTTTTCTCTTGCAAATGACGGACTTTTAACAGAGCTTGTTCCATTCTTGTGGGAGACGAAAAGGCCCGAAAAATCCGACACTGTATCTCCATTCCCAAATAAAGAATAGTCTGGGATGGAGTACTGTAAGTTACGACTTCTCTACGTTCACTATGAGACCTAGCTCCTTGGTTAGGTCTAATGTCCATTAGAGGCTCTCCAGACAGCGATTTAATGACGACGCCCTGATTAGCCAGTCGTCAAAATAAAGGGAGGCTCTGAATCCTCAAAAAATGTAGAAAGCTTGCTACATTTTGCAAGGGCCCAGTAAAAACAAGAGGAGCAGGAATGAGGCCGAAGCACAGTGCTCGAAATTGGTACATTACTTTCCCGTCCACAAACCTCAGATGTTGTTGAAAGTTTGGATGAATCGGGATGTGGAAGTATGCATCCTGAAGGTCGAGAGAGACCATCCAGTCGCCTTCCCTTACTGCTGCCAAGACAGATTTGATAAGTCTTCATCGCGAACTTTGTCTTGACAATGAACACATTGAGCGCACTTACATCTTAAGTACTCCTGCAGTGAACGTGGCTGCCAGATCATTGGAGCCATCCCTGATAGCCTTGTTCATGCATGACATAATTGTACAGCAATACATTGACAGCTGGAGAGACCTTCTTACTTAAGGCTCCCAGGGACCAATCCAACAAATAAAAACTTCAAACGTTCGAAAAAACTCCTAACAGGAGATGGTCTAGCTCTGAAGCAGACCATAAAATCTTGGAGCGTCTCATGGCTAGACGACGAGGAGAGTCCACTAGGCTTAAGAAGTCTCCCTGGGCAGAGGCAGGTACTCCCAAGCCGAGAACTTCTCCTGTGTCACACCAGACGCCCGAGCGAGAAGCTAATTAAGAAGGAGGAAAAGCAAAAGCAGACTTTCCTATACTTCTCCTGGATTCCAACCAGTCTCCCAGTAAGAGCATGGCCCTCTTGGAAGAACAAGAGAGAACTGACTTCGTAAATGTAGGAGTCGAAGAAAGTCATGCCAAGAGTAAACTCAGACGGCGGAGCAGCCGTTACAAAACGAGTAGGACAAAATTTCACTTAAGAAATTCATAATTATAAAACAAGGGATTGTTGGACCACCCTAGGTTACTCCTCTTCTGAAAGACTCCCCAAAGGAACATTAGTTGAAAGGGGGTCATCAACTTCTTCAGAAGGCACATCATCTGATAAATCTAAAGTCTTGCTAAAAGGAGATTTATATTCAGAATGACGTGAAGGAAAAGCCTGACAGGCTACATCAACATGTATATGAACAGAAGTTAAATTGGAGGGTCGATGTCACGTTGTGACTGCAGAGAATATTATTCTACTACACGTCGTGACAGAAGTAACTGACGTTCAAACGTCCCGTAGTAACAGCGGTGACTGCTGTTCGATGCTATATCGTGACTACGATGACTGACCCTCGACGTCACGTCATGTCTACGGTGTCTACCGCTCAACGTCACGCCGTGTCTGCGGTGTCTGCAGCTCAACGTCACGCTGTGACTGCGGTGGCTGACGTTCAAAGCGATCAAAGTTACATCGAGATTTATGCTCCGCATCTCGTTTAACAGCAAAGCTGTCACTAGGGATAACGTCAGCGTGGCGTAACAAAGCTTGTTTAGAAGGTTGAAGACCCGAATCACGTATCCCAGAACCGTGACGTACAAAAAGCAAAGGATCCTTTCGCACAGGAACAGGATCGTAAGTTTCTATTAAAGAAGAAAGCTTTAACAGCATATCTTGCAAAACACTTAACTTCGGATCAACCTGTGACTGCGGTGGCTGACGTTCAAACGTCATGTAGTAACAGCAGTGACTGCTGATCGATGCTATATCGTGACTACGGTGACCGACACTCGACGTCACGTTGTGTCTACGGTGTCTACCGCTCAACGTCACGTCGAGTCTGTGGCAGAAACGTCTGTACATGAACGTCATCGCTATGAACGGGACTCTTATGATGACTACAGCTAGGACGTTGAACTTGTTCTGAAGGAACTAATAAACGTTTCAACCGTCTCGAAACCTTACGCCCAGGCTTTTAAAGAGACGAATCATCGGAAGACGAGGAGAAACTTCGTCTCTCCTGTCTTATGGCAAGGACGGGCTTGACGAGCAACGTCTGTTACCTTTGAGGGAACGTCTGTTCGTTGGTTTACACTCCTCACTCCCTTAGGTCCTACGACATTCCTTCTCCCTGGTGCAGAGGAGCCTGAAAGAGGTCTCGGACTAGGCAAGCGACAAGCACGAACAAACGAACCCTCCGCAACACAGAACATGTTTTTGCACTTACTTCACTGATATCGCATTTTTTAATAATTTCACATTAGACATGAATAAAACTGATTTCTACCTTAAGCACGCAATTCTCCCTTAAATCAAAAGGTTGGAATTGCGAAATGAGTCGTATGATGTAAGCACATTAGTACAAAATGAAACACACATACAACAATCAATAAACATATACATATATATCGAATAAAACGGAAATATATAAAGTTAAAAAGATCAGTGACTGGGGATGAGACTAAACACTAGTTCACTAAGGACTACGTTTTCAATCTCTCACCGTACAGTGCCTTGGGATGAGAATAAAAACTAAAACGTTTTATCCTCTCTCCCCGTACAGAGACTTGGGACGAGAGTAAAAAACTGAATCGAGAACAACGTTACTCGCTCCCAAACTCCCTGTACAGAGACTTGGGACGAGAATAAAGATCGGATCGTTTCTCTCTCTCTCTCTCTCTCTCTCTCTCTTGTCACTCACAAGAGAATGGCCCACTCACTCTTCGTCAATAACAGGTTATTTGACTAAAGGAAAAAAAACTGAAAGGACTAAGAAATTGAAAATTAACATGTTCCTTTAAATTAGTATCTAAAAAACTTCAGTTTGAAAGAAGAATGAACAAAACGTCAAAATCGATTTACTCTTTCTGCAAAGTGAAACCGTGATTCTCTCTTTCTCTATCGTAACGATAGAGCGCAAACTGCGTAGCATAAATAAACCAAACGTTAGTTCATCTTTGAAAAACAGCACGAAGACTATTCAAAGAATAAATTTCTTAAAATATTTTCTAAAAATATTCATCTCATCACTCTTACAGAGCAACTGTTTTAATCTAAACAAGAACAAAAGTTGAATGGGCTCAACGTTAACTTCGTTTTCCAAGTCAGGACCGCCTACAAAGAATAGGTAAAGGCCGCATATAAACAAAAACAAAATTTATCTCGATGTTTAGTATAAATGGAAAGCTAATCGAAGAGGCCTAATAAAGGCGGGTGAGATATAAAATATATAGAAGTAAATCTATAAATATCAACAATAATTTATAAAGTGATAAAATAATTACTAAAAGCCTCTAACACACTTCCGTACACTGAGGGAAGGGCCGGCCATCTTTTCTCTATGGAAAAACCAGATGGAGATTAAAAAAGCAAGGGCAAAAAACTTTTCCTCTCCTTTCAAAAGCATTTCTTTTGAAGATAGCATTGAATAATCCAACATGGCGAAAGCAATAAAACCAAAACCAAGTACTTCACCAATTCGGGAGAAAACTCGAGTTCTAGAGCGAGCGGAACCAATGTTGTCGGTGACACCGACAGAGAAGAACTGGAGGGGTTGAGAAGTATATGCGGTATCTGGCCGATAGTCGGCGCTGGTGGGCACACCCGCAACCTTCATGGCGATCGCTCGCGAGTTTTTTGGAATCCGTCGGGCCGTCAGAGACGTCAGCTATTTATATATTCACCGGCTAAGTTTAATATCTAAAAATTACTTATTTTGGTGTGAGCTACACCTAAGTTTTCCTCTGGAAATACCTTATCTGTTACTCTAGAATAGAATAACCATAAAAATTTTATTATCTGGAAGGTTTCAGCAATTGACTGGGCAGGAAATACATGTGTGTGTCTTTCCTTCTTTCATTTCTAGCTTAGTTACTTTAAGCTATGTATACTTAACATTAGTTATCCGGCGATACGTTGTTCACTTGATACTCATGGAATTTTCTTCTCTTTACAGGAGGACCATCTGAAGTGTGGGAATTTATTCTGCAACGTCTGCAGCAAGAACTTCTGCGGACATGATTTGTGTAGGAGGCACGCAGCATGCGCAGTCTCCAAAGGTGATCTCCGGTATTGGGACCCGCAGGTATGTACAATTTGCACTAACCTAATTACCGAGGCGTCTGACGCCCCTAAGTCGGCGGAGTCAAGGGACGCAGCGAGGGAGAAGCTTCGAACCTGGGTGAGGGGCTTCCAGAAGAATACTTCTGGCCCCTATCTTCCAAGCGAGAAGATGATGGCTTACCTTTTCCCCAAGGCATCAGCAGATGCAGTGATTCCCCAGCCTCAAGCGGAGATACCGTTGGTTCAGATTCCGGTGGATTCTGAAGTCTCGGACGCCCTGCAAGACATCCAACTGGACGATAGGATGTCTGAGGTGTCCGAGTACACTGAAAAAGACCTTCTGGCAGAAGACCAGGAAGAGGAGCTGACCCATGCTCCGGCCAATGAAGAGGAAGAATTCGACGAGGAGTCGGCTACCCCGGTTCAGGCCCCTGAACTTGTTCCCTCAACATCGTCTGCTATCCCAGAGGATCTGGGAAGGACTTTATTCCATCGTTGGAATGATCCAGCAGATGCAGAAAGAAAATAATGAGAAGGCAGCTGCAATGAAGTTGGAGATGCGAAGACTTGCAGCATCACGTGGGCCCCAGAAGAAGCTCAACGTGAAGGACCTTCCCTTGTGCTCGGATGCCAACCCTTGGAGGTATGTCGAGCACATGCCTATGACGATGGGAAAGATCGTCATCTCAGAGAGATTGGGCTCAGTCCCCCTCAAGGAGGTGGAATTCTAGCCCAGCAAGGAGTCGTATCCGGACTGCTATGTCCGACTTAGGAAGGAACCAGCCTCAAAGGAAGAGACGGAGCCGAAGGAGGTCATAGTATTTGACCACGCTAAAGCTCTTGCCTTACTGTGAAGCTCGCTGAAGGAGAGGGGCTTCACAAACTCAAAGGTACCCGCTTTGAGTAAGAAGCATCCTTCCTTTGTGGCCTCTCCTACTAGAGCCTTTCCCTTCATGGAAAAAGGGTTTAAGGCTGTTCTGAAAGCGGTCGAGGCAGGTAAACCATGCCCCTCCTTGGAGGAGTGTAAACCTCTGTCCTTGGCCTTACCCATGGACCAGAAAGACTGGAAGGACGTCCATCTTACCTTTTCAGTCGGGAAGCTGGAGGCCGATATTGCCGGACGTCAGTTCGGTGAAGACCTCCCGAAGCTGTCTGATTTTCTCTTGCGTAGGGAGCAAGAGACAAAAGAAAGACTTGCCGCCTCAATGTCTCTGCAAATTACTCTACAGACGATGGCAAGTGACCCCAAGGCTCAAGAGATGTTTATGGTAGTCGCCAAGACACATCTGGCCACAGGGCTTGTAGGGAGTTCGTGTTCGCCTCGGCTGCGGTGAGGCACGAGCCAAGGAAACTAATCTCCTCCTGCATTTGGGGCAAAGACCTCTTCCCTAGTGAAGCGGTCTAAGAGGTAGTGGATAAGGCCGCCGCGGAAAATAGAAACCTTCTCCAGAAGTGGGGCCTATCTCTTAAACGAAAGTCCTCCCCGGATGAGGGTTCCCAACCAAAGAAGAAGACTAAGAAGCCTAGGCTACCCTCTCGGCCAGCCAAGCCGTACAGACAGCAACAGCAGCAACTTCCTTTGATCGCAGTGCCCCAGATGGTGACACAAACCACGACCACGTACCAGTGGGTACCCCAAGCCGTGACTACACAGTCTCCGGTATTTAACCCAGCATTCGAAGGGCAGTCTACTACATTTTGAGCAAGAGCTAGAGTATCAGCCAAGGGGAAAGGGGGTCAGGGGAGGTCATGGTCAAGGAGGCAAGGCCTCAGGTCAACAGCAGCAAAAGTGAAATGCTTCTGGTAGGAGGGAGACTCCATCTTTTTCGGGATCGTTGGACCTTCGATCCCTGGGCCCACAGCCTAATCAAGAATGGACTGGGTTGGAGCTGGCACAGCACTCCACCTCCGTGCCCACGATTCTTCCAACACTCTACCCCCGTTCTGGAAGAATACATACGAGAACTCTTGGAGAAAAGAGTAATCTGAAGGGTAAAGTCCATCAAGTTCCAAGGAAGGCTGTTTTGTGTTCCAAAGAAGGATTCAGAAAAACTCAGAGTCATTCTGGACTTGTCGCCACTCAACAAGTTCATAGTGAACTGCAAGTTCAAGATGTTAACACTGCAACACATAAGGACCTTATTACCTAAGCGGGCATTTACCGTCTCCATAGTCTTGTCAGATGCTTATTGGCACATTCCAATCAATCATCAACTCTCCCCCTACCTAGGATTCAAGCTACAACGAAGACACTACGCCTTCAGAGCCATGCCATTCGGGCTAAACGCAGCTCTCAAACAATTACGCCTAAAAGGAATCCAAGTAGTGGCCTACCTGGACGACTGGCTGGTGTGGGCAGCATCCAGGACAGAGTGCATGCAAGCTTCCCAACAGGTGATCCAGTTCCTGGAACATCTAGGCTTCAAGATCAACAGAAAAAAGTCTCGGCTTTCTCCATCTCAAAAGTTCCAGTGGCTGGGAATCCACTGGGACTTACTGTCACACCAACTTTCCATCCCCGTAAAGAAGAGGAAGGAAATAGCAGGTTCCGTCAAGAGACTTCTGGATTCCGAAAGGATATCAAGACGCGAACAGGAGAGAGTGCTGGGCTCTCTCCAGTTTGCCTCAGTAACAGACCCAGTGCTAAGAGCACAGCTAAAGGATGCAACCGGAGTTTGGAGGAAATATGCATCAAACGCGCGAAGAGATCTGATAAGACCAGTACCGACTCGTCTACGTACGCTTCTCAGGCCATGGTCCGAAGTCAAACAACTGAAGAAATCGGTGCTTCTCCAGCCACCTCCCCCCTCTATGACTATTCATACAGATGCCTCGAAGGAGGCCCAAGGAACCTGGTCCAACCTATTCAA
>NC_090726.1:21809812-21814812 GCF_036898095.1 Palaemon carinicauda | reverse complement strand
ATTTCCACATCTGTCCATCGGGAGGTGGTAAGAACTACAAAAATAAATATTTAAACAAGAGTTTGAGACTACTATTAGATCATTGAAAGAGAATATGATGATCATAGAAGAACACATGAATGGCTGGGTGGGGAAGAAAGGGGATTTATACGAGGAGGTACATGGCGGCCATAGGTTTGGAATTAGAAATGAAAATTATAGTATATATTAAAGATGGCTTGTATGAACACCTGGTTTCAGAAGTTTGATAAGGACCTGATAATATACGAAAGTGGAGGACTGGTAAACAAAATAGATTGTATACTGGTTAGAGGAGCTGACAAAAACGTGATGAATTGTAAGGTGATTTTGAGGGGAAGCAAGTGTTAAACATCATAGGCTGATAGTCGGAGGTACCTATGTGGTCTGACCCAGGCTATTGCATTCACGGATAACGGAAAGGATTTTCACTAACGAACTCTCCGACTCTGGGTAGTCTGGCTCCCTAAACACGCAGCATAAGTAGTAAAATTTATACAATTGTGTAATAGAAAAATGATGAATATAGATGCCTATATTTCATAAAAGTACTCATATACTTAAATTTTTTCTACTATGATAACTATCAAGATAACATAGTTTTTCAAAATATATCTATTATAAAAAAATCATATTGCATATCATCATATATCCCAATTCATCGCAAAATATACTTTTATTTACCCATTCAGCAAGATTACTTCATTATTACCAAAACCATTGTATATAATAAATATTTTCTTATTATCTTCCAAAACACTGTAAGGTAATCGAGAGTTAACTGTGAAGATACTCAATTGCACACTTGCTCATTACCTCACATAAAAATAACTAAAGACCAAAAAGTATCCTTGTTCATATTCAATACCTAATTTGTGTTTTCTGAAAGTTTCCATGGAATTTTTAACTATATGATTAGAACAATAATTATTCCATCAAGATTCATTCTCTCTCTCTCTCTCTCTCTCTCTCTCTCTCTCTCTCTCTCTCTCTCTCTCTCTCTCTCTCTCTCTCTCTCTCGCAGACTTATATTAACAGACATCATGTTTATTAAATTCATTCCATATCAACATTAAAATGATGAATAAAAAAGCAAGAATCACACTTACATCAGTAATTTTTTCCATCCTGTATTAAAAGCATATTGACCTCCCAAATAGTTTTGATTCGAGCCAATCTCCAATATTCCGTTTTCAGTGAAAATGGTGAATTCGAAATCGAGAACCGGAATGCAAATAGGTGTTATTGGTTAGCTGTCATTTGTATGGTCGCTTTGGTAGTATGTATTAATGTTTATGAATGGCAAATGCAGTTGGACGCTAATACCAGATATCACAAGAGTAGATTTATCGATGCCGTTGGTAGTGATCAAATACAGTTGTGTATCACTATGCACTTTGGTGGTTTTGAAACTATAACTGGATATTGCATATTAATTTCCATCTGGGTAATAAGCTTTAGATAAAATGGATGATGAATAGAATATATGATAAATACGTATATGCTTTATATGGCATTCACAGTTAATTAATAAGAGGATAGGCATGAGTATGTTCTATCATTCGTATATCAGTTTAAGAAGTATTTGATTATTTTCAAATGACTAACTCTAGCGTGTCAAATATATTTAGTTTCTCCATATTTCCTTAATTTTGATATCATATCCTTTTCAAGTGACATATTTTCATATCATCGCAATGTGAACAGATTCTCAAGAAGTGTGTGGACAAGAGCATTTAAATGTATGTTTTTATGCATTAGGAAGCGACATTAAATTTGTCTTTGTTACGGATTTTATGTAATAAAAAAAGAAATACTTGCAAATTAAAAATAAAGGAAAACTCCTCTACGACGTATTTATTTCTATTAGTGTTAGATTGGTCCATTAACCTCAAAGAGTCCGCTGTTTGTAGGAAGTACTTTAACCGAACGACCGAGCTGTTCCATACGCTTGCTCTAGTTTTTACTTAATTTCCATTTATCTCAGGCGAATATAACCACCTCAACGTGATCACTTCGCTGCTACATGGAATACCCATTATGAAATTACTGAAAATTCGAGGAAATTCTCGTTAGAGGCAAGTGGCCGAGTCATTAAACCAGCGAAAGGAGGCACGAAAGGTATCGTGTCATTGCTTCAGAGGCGATGAATTTTACTCGCAAATAGTCTTTCCAGAGAAAGGGTTTTAAAGGACTAAATGTCACTCATGAATGCCAGAGCCAAAGGAGAGGACAATGCTCCTATAGACATTATATTGTCCCACAGCCTGACCATATATACATGTGATCAGTGCTCAATTCCCCTCTCCATCAAGCTAAGAACAGGGGGCCCAGGCAATGGCTGCTGATGACTCAGTAAGTAGACCTATAGCCTCCGCTAAAACTCTCCATCCCTAAATCACAAGGATGGGGAAGTTGCTGACACCTCTAGAAACTATAGAGCTTGAGAGGGACTTGAACTCCCGTCCAGCAGATTGCCAGTCAGGGATATTTCCAATAGGGTACCACAATCCTCTTTTGTATAGGGAGGTGAGGGACTAGTAGATGTTAACAATTTTAGCCATAATTGGGTAATGTTTATAATTCCTCTTAAGCATGATACATATTTCAGTATTTCATCCAGACATTTCAACATTCAAGTTACTGGCAGCTATGGAGCGTAAACATTTTTCGCAAACGTTATATAAAAGGAAATGGCATTGATCAACTATTTTGATTGGTTTGATATAGATATTTTCAGGAATAAAAAACGTTTGGTATCAACATACTGATAGGTATGGTTGAAATTTCTGACTCTGCTAAAATACTTATCAATCAATGATTGTTTCCCATGTAGTATATCACGCAATCATGCATGTCCTAGCATAGAAAAACCAGCAATTTTTATATATTTCTTTCAATATCATAATTCTTTTTTTATTTCCAGATTACACATATGACCTTCAGCTCACGGTCACGTGTGTAATGGTAGCTTATCATATCACTGAAGTAATATAATCTCATATCTCATATTTAGGAAAAGTGTTGATCATTCAAAAAAGATATAATCTTGTTTATTTATATCCATTAAGGAACAAAAGATGAACTAATCTATGGGAAGTTTATCGTTGAAATAAGATTGCATCATCATCATCATCATTATTATTATTATTATTATCATTATTATTATTATTATTATTATTAATTATTATTATTATAGAACAGTAACAACATTAAACTACACAGTTCATACATGAACCCTATAAACCCGAAAAACAAGAGGAGAGAAATGCCTGAGTGTATCCAAAGCAATATAAATCTAATCCAAGACAGTGGAAGGCCATGGTACAGAGGCTATGGCACTATCCAAGAGTAGTGAATAATGGTTGGTTTTTGGAGGGTCCTTCTCCTAGTAGATACGCTTGCCATACTATATACACATGACATGTGGTTTGGCCTAGAAAACAAGCTTGTTGCATATGCAGATGATGCTACTCTCTTTGCATCAATTCCATCCCCTGAATGTAGATCTAGGGTTGGTGAATCCCTTAATAGAGATTTAGCTAGAATTGGTGCATGGTGCAAATTATGGGGTATGAAGTTGAATCCTAACAAAACTCAAAGTATGATTGTAAGTAGGTCAAGGACGGTGGCTCCTCAACATCCGGATCTTAGTATTGATAATGTTTCTTTAAATATGTATGACTCTTTCAAAATTTTAAGTGTGATTCTCGACAGTAAATTTACTTTTGAGAAACATAAAAGGTCTGCGTCTTCTTCAATTGCACAAAAAATAGGCTTATTGAGAAAGTCTTTCAAGATTTTCGGTGATCAATCTATTCTGAAGAAGTGTTTTAATTCTTTCATTCTACCTTGTTTTGAGTATTGTTCTCCTGTCTGGTGTTCACCTGCTGATTCTCATCTTAATTTGTTGGACAGAAACTTACGGTCTATTAAATTTCTTATTCATGATCTAGATATTAATCTCTGGCACCGTCGTTCAATTAGTTCATTATGCATGTTGCATAAGATTTTTCATAACTCTGACCATCCTTTACATTCAGATCTCCCTGGAAAATTCTATCCTGTTCGTAATACTAGGCAGGCAGTTAATTCTAATAGCCAGGCCTTCTCCATCACGAGGCTCAATACTACGCATTACTCTAGAAGTTTTATTCCAGCTGTGACCAAGTTGTGGAATGATCTTCCTAATCGGGTGGTTGAATCAGTAGAACTTCAAAAGTTCAAAGTTGGAGCAAATGCTTTTTTGTTGACCAGGCGGACATGAGTCTTTTTATAGTTTATTTATGAGATATTTGTTTTTGATGTTGTTAATAGTTTATATATGACATATCTGTTTTGACGCTGTTACTTATTTTAGAATGATTTAATGTTAATTTGTTCTCTTCATTTATTTATTTCCTTATTTCCTTTCCTCACTGGGCTATTTTTCCCTGTTGGAGCCCCTGGGCTTATAGCATCTTGCTTTTCCAACTAGGGTTGTAGCTTGGATAGTAATAATAATAATAATAAAGAGGAAAGTAGCCACTGAACAATTACAGTGCAGTAATTTCCCACTTAAGCGAAGACGAATTGTTTGATCATCTAAGCGTTGCCAGGTGTATGAGAACAAAGAGAATGTGAAAAGAATAGGGCAGACTATTCGGTGTATATGTAGGCAGAGGGAAAATGGGAGGTAACCACAGAAAATGATCTAATTTAGTACTGTCTAGCTAGTCAAAGGGCCCAATAACTCTCTAGAGGTAGTATCTCAACGGGTGGATGGTGCCCTGGCCAAACTACAACCTTTACTGCTAGAGCAAACCCATATAAATACTTATACATATTCTATAAAGAATACTTGCAACAGTGTCCGTTTTTCAGTGCCCTGTCTACGGATACTGCACCTAATGGACGATCCGAAATTGGAATAAAGGAAAAAATTGTAATGTTGATCAAACTATAGATATACATCGTACGACTCACACTGTATAGTGTACAGT
>NC_090726.1:21784090-21786590 GCF_036898095.1 Palaemon carinicauda | reverse complement strand
ATATATATATATATATATATTTTTATATATATGTATATATATATATATATATATATATATATATATATATATTTTTATATATATGTATATATATATATATATATATATATATATATATATATATATATATATATATATTCAGACAATTGCTCTTAATCATATACAAGATAGAATTTTTCATAAAACGCACATAATGATTATATAATTATTCATGCATTGAAGCACTAATTTAGATTAATATTTCCACCCCAAACCCCAATACCCCTTACTCCCACCCACCCACAAAAAAATGCAATATCACATAATCCTACTTTATGAAATTGTTATTATAAAAAAACATAATTATGAAATTAACGTACATAACACATTCTTTGTTGAAGCGTGTTTTAAGTAGGGGAAGAGAATACAATCATCCAATATGTTTTGCTTAAGCTCATAAGGAAATCAAAAACATATTCATTGTCACCTTTTAAGAAAGTAAGTTGTTTAGATGTCATAGAGCGAGCCTTATTTGCACAATCATCTTGATGTATTGAAGTTAACATCATTATTTGCCTAGCTTGAATAGATTTACTGATTTCATAAAATAATGTTTCTGTAATTAAATTAATTTTTTTTTGCATAAACCATCCTCTTTTCCAGCCACAGCCTCCTCTCTCTCTCTCTCTCTCTCTCTCTCTCTCTCTCTCTCTCTCTCTCTCTCTCTCTCTCTCTCTCTCTCTTACAGATACAAACAATACAACTAACGGAAATCATTACCTTGTCACATTATAAAAGATATTTATATAAAAAAAAAAATTCTTAAATGCTAAATCTTGATATTACGCTTCCTAAATGTATAAGCAGATAACAGATTGTATAATAGTACAGATTATATACTAGGTTTTCAAAATCCGTAAGAGTCGTGCAAAACTGGTTTATTAACTTTCAAAGCATATTCCATCCGAAGGGTAATTGTAAACGCTTCAGGGTATGCCAATATAATTGAAAAAATCTTACTTCAAAAAGCACTCTCGGCAGTAAGGATCGCTTCAGAATTTACACAGTTCCTTTTGGAGCTTGTGTGCGCGAAGCTATCTTTGGATTCATTTATATTCATAGGATCAGGGAAAGGGAACGGTCTCCCGAGGTATGGAAAGCTTCACGATGGCTTGGTAACATGAATCACTCCCTCAATGAATCGATCCATTATCATACAATTCTTGAATGGATAAGATGTGATTTTTTTTTCTTATGAATTAACCATAAATTGGAATTTAATCTTTTTAAAAATATAACTATTCGTTACATTACTATATACTATAATTGATGTTCAGAGCTATTTATATAATGCCTATATTCAGGAAAGATATTTAATAATAGAATTAATATTGATATTCGTATTATTTATGACAGTTAAATTCCCTTGAATAGCATGGTTTCTTTAATATAATCTTCGGAAAAGATTTTGTTAAATCGCAATATATTTTTCCGCTTCATGAAAATAACGTAGTTCTCACCTAGAAACTTTGAAGAATTCTTTGCATCCCTATAGTAAACTAATCTTATAGTGATTTGTTATCTACTAATTGAATTCTAATGCTCAGTAATGTGTAAGTTATATGTATACCAATACAGACACAGACACACACGCGCGCACGTGCACACACACACACACAGACACACACACACACACACACACATATATATACATATATATATATATATATATATATATATATATATATATGTATGATGACATATATTTATATATATATTTATATTCATATATGTATATATGTATATATATATAAATATATATAAATATATATATATATATATATATATATATATATATATATATATATATATATATAAAAGATGGATAAGCATATAAGGGAGAGTTTTTGGTAAGCAAAATGAGAATTTGAAAAATAATATCCCCTTTCTCTAAAAAGATAAGCATTGAATCAGTTAGTCCTACTAGTTTTAACACAAACATCAGGAACTTGGAGCTTAAAAGCCCTAAATCATAAGTTAGTTACAATTCGAGGAGTAATGGAAAGAATAATAATGGGAGTAGCATAAGAAGCTTAAAAAGCGCTACAGTGCTACGAGATCGAACTAAAATAGAGGATGTCTTAACTACACGTAAGAAAAATAAATGGATATGGGTTGGACATGTAATGAGAATGACATATTAGATGGATATTAAGAATAACAAAATTGGTCTCTAGAGATTGCAAAAGAAACAGGTGAAGGAAGAAAAAACGATAGGTTGATGAGCTAAGAACATTTGCAGATATAAATTGACATAGATCATAAATAGACGCGAGAAAAAGTTTAATTCTGAAAGCTTTATCCTGCAGTGGACTAGCAACGGCCGATGATGATGATGATGATGATATAATTATATGTATATATATCATCATTATCATCTCCTCCTACGCCCATTGATGCAATTGGCCTCAGTCTTCATTATTTTGGCCTTTTAAATCAATAATTCTCCACGCATCACCAC
>NC_090726.1:21756590-21771590 GCF_036898095.1 Palaemon carinicauda | reverse complement strand
AAACTAAGGCCTCCTCCATATTCCTGTCATTCTAAAATCTAAAATGGTAAAAATAATAGTCGTAATTATCATAATGGAAACGAACAGTGATTAGGTTTAGAATATTGAAAGGAAATTGAATTCTTATATTGAGTCAAAATCAGGATATGTTATGATTGGAAATGGATGGCAAAGTGGTGTTGATTGGTTAATGATTAATGGAGGGGAATCAGGGACCTTCATGATAATTCTGACAATGGTTTGGCGATAAATTTTGGATTTATGTTGTAGGAAGATAATCTCGCAAATTATGCATGCAAAGCTGCTCATCATTTTATTAGTTATATACACTGTGCACTCTACTGTGTGAGTCGTACGAAGTGTATCTATAGTTTGATCAACATTACAATTTTTTCCTGTATTCTAATTTCGGATATTTCATTAGGTGCAATATCCGTAGACAGGGCACTGAAAAACGGACTCTGTTGCAAGTATTCTTTCTAGAATATGGGTTTGCTCGAGCAGTAAAGGTTGTAGTTTGGCTAGGGCACCATCCACCCGTTGAGATAATATCTCTAGAGAGTTATTGGCCCCTATGACTGGCTAGACAGTACTAAATTAGATCCTTCTCTCTGGTTATGGCTCATTTTCCCTCTGCCTACATATACAGAGAATAGTGTGCCCTATTCTTTTCACATTCTCTTTGTTCTCATACACCTGACAACACTGAGATTACCAAACAATTCATCTTCGCTGAAGAGGTTATCTACTGCACTGCAGTTGTTCAGTGGCTACTTTCTTCTTGGTAAAGGTAGAAAAAACTCTCTAGCTATGGCAAGCATCTCTTCTAGGAGAAGGACCCTTCAAAAACCAACCATTATTCACTACTCTTGGATAGGGCCATAGCCTCTGTACCATGGCCTTCCACTGTCTTGGATTAGATTGATCTTGCTTTGGGTACACTCAGGCATTTCTCTCCTCTTGTTTTCCGGAAGTTTTTAGGGTTTATGTATAAACTATGTAATTTAATGCTGTTACTGTTCTGTGATGATAATAATAATAATGATAATAAAAATAATAATAATATGATGATGATGATGATGATGATGATGCTTAAATTTCAGGTGCATTCATATTTCAACGATAAACTTCCCATACATTAGTTCACCTTTTGTTCCTTAACGGATATAAATAAACAAGAATATATCTTTTTTGAATGATCAACACTTTTCCTAAATATGAGATATCTGAGATTATATTACTTCTGTGATATGATAAGCTACCATAACACATGTGACCGTGAGCTGAAGGTCATATGTGTAATCTGGAATTAAAAAAGAATAATAAATGATATTGAAATAAATATATAATATTGCTGGTTTCTCTATGCTAGGACATGCATGATTGGGTGATATACTACATGGGAAACAATCATTGATTGATAAGTATTTTAGCAGTCAGAAATTTCAACCATACCTATCAGTATGTTGATACCAAACGTCTTTTATTCCTGAAAATATCTATATCAAACCAATCAAAATGGTTGATCAATGCCATTTCCTTTTATATAACGTTTGTGAAAAAATTTTACGCTCCATAGCAGCCAGTAACTTAAATGTTGAAATGTCTGGATGAAATACTGAAGTATGTATCATGCTTAAGAGGAATTATAAACATTACCCAGTTAGGGCTAAAATTATTAACATCTACCAGTCCCTCACCTCCCTATACAAGAGAGGATTGTGGTACCCTATTGGAAATATCCCTGACTGGCAATCTGCTGGACGGGAGTTCAAGTCCCTCTCGAGCTCTATAGTTTCTAGAGGTGTCAGCAACTTCCCCATCCTTGTGATTTAAGGATGGAGAGATTTAGCGGAGGCTATAGGTCTACTTACTGAGTCATCAGCAGTCATTGCCGGTCTTAGCTTGATGGAGAGGGGAATTGAGCACTGATCACATGTATATATGGTCAGGCTGTAGAACAATATAATGTCTATAGGAGCAGTGTCCTCTCCTTTGGCTCTGGCATTCATGAATGACATTTAGACCTTTTAAACCCTCTCTCTGGAAAGACTTTTTGAGAGTAAAATTCATCACCTCTGAAGCAATGACACAATACCTTTCGTGCCTCCTTTCGCTGGTTTAATAACTCAGCCAATTGCCTCTAACGAGAATTTCCTCGAATTTTCAGTAATTTCATAATGGGTATTCCTTGTAGCAACGAAGTGAACACGTTGGGGTGGTTATATTCGCCTGAGATAAATGGAAATTAAGTAAAAACTAGAGCAAGCGTTTGGAACAGCTCGGTCGTTCGGTGGAAGTACTACCTACAAACAGCGGACTCTTTGAGGTTAATGGACCAATATAACACTAATAGAAATAAATACGTCGTAGAGGAGTTTTCCTTTATTTTGAGTTTACAAGTATTTCTTTTTTTATTACATAAAATCCGTAACAAAGATAAATTTAATGTCACTTCCCAATGCATAAATACACACATTTAAATGCTCATGTCCACACACACTTCTTGAGAATCTCTGTTCACATCGCGATGATATGAAAATGTGTCACTTGAAAAGCATATGATATCAAAATTAAGGAAATATGGTGAAACTAAATATATTTGACACGCTAGAGTTAGTCATTTGAAAATAATCGAATACTACAGAAACTGACATATGAATGATAGAACATACTCATGCCTATCCTCTTATTAATTAAATGTGAATGCCATATAAAGCATATACGTATTTATCATATATTCTATTCATCATCCATTTTATCTAAAGCTTATTACCCCGATGAAAATTAATATGCAATATCTAGTTACAGTTTCCATTACACCAAACTGCGTGGTGATACGCAACTGTATTTGATCACTACCAACGGCATCGATAAATCTACTCTTGTGATATCTGGTATTAGCGTCCAACAGTATTTGAGAGTCATAAACATTAATACATACGAGCAAAGCGACCATACAAATGGCAGCTAACCAATAACACCTATTTGCATTCCGGTTCTCGATTTCGAATTCACCATTTTCACTATGAGAACGGAATATTGGAGATCGGCTTGAATCAAAACTATTTGGGAGGTCAATGTGCTTTTAATACAGGATGGAAAAAATTACTGATGTGAGTGTGATTCTTGTTTTTTTATTCATCATTTTAATGTTTATATTGAATGATTTTAATAATCATTATGTTGGTTAATATAAGTTATAGAGAGAGAGAGAGAGAGAGAGAGAGAGAGAGAGAGAGAGAGAGAGAGAGAGAGAGAGAGAGAGAGAGAGAGAGAGAGAATCTTGCTGGGATAATTATTGTTCTAACCATATAGTTAAAAATTCCATGGAAACTTTCAGAAAACCCAAATTAGGGATTGAATATGGACAAGGATATTTTTTGGTCTTTAGTTATTTTCATGTGAGGTAATGAGCACCAGTGCAATTGAGTATCTTCACAGTTAACTCCCGATTACCTTACAGTATTTTGGAAGATAATAAGAAAATATTTATTATATACAATGGTCTTGGTAATAATGAAGTTATCTTGTTGAATGGGTAAATAAAAGTATATTTTGCGATGAATAGGGATATATGATGATATGCAATATGATTTTTTTTATAATAGATATATTGTGAAAAACTATGGTATCTTAATAGTTATCCTATTGGGAAAAAATTTAAGTATATGAGTACTTTTAAGAAATATATGCATCTATATTCATCATTTTTCTATTACACGATTGTATAAATTTTACTTTTTATGCTGAGTGATTTGGGAGCCAGGCTACCCAGAGTCGGAGAGTTCGTTAGTGAATTTCCTTTCCCTTATCCGTGAATGCAATAGCCTGGGTCAGACCACATAGGCACCTCCGACTGGGAAAAACTGTCATTAATCGTCACTATCAGCCTATGATGTTTAACATTTGCTTCCACCAAAAATCACCTTACAATTCATCACCTTTTTGTCTGTTCCTCTAACCAGTATATAATCTATTTTGTTTACCAGTCCTCCACTTTCGTAGATTATTAGGTCCTTGTCAAACTTCTGAAACCAGGTGTTCATACATGCCATCTCTAATATATACTATAATTTTAATTTCTAATTCCAAACCTATGGCCGCCATGTACCTCCTCGTATAAATCCCTTTTCTTACCCACCCAGCCACTCATGTGTTTTTCTATGATCATCATATTCTCTTTCAATGATCTAATAGCAGTCTCAAACTCGTGTGTAAATATTAATTTTTGTAGTTCTTAGCAAACCTCCCGATGGACAGATGCTGAAATTATATTTGTTATTTCAACCCCTATTATCATTCGAATGTTTGAAAGTCGATCATTTTATTCTCTTTACTACTACAACTTTTTCCTTCTAGTTAATATTTACTATAACTCAAACTTCATTCCTTCCCTCTCTTGGCCCACTGTAATAGAGCTTATACCAATTTTCTATCTTTTTAGCTCCATTTTCTTTCCACGTTATCTCCAGTACACGCGGCACACAGGACATCTATCCTCTTTTTCAAATCACAACCACTATCTCCCTCAATCTTCCCGTTAGTGTACCAACATCCGAAGCACCTGCTCTGATCTTTCATAATATAGTTAGCTTCTTCAGCTACAGCTGTGAACCCTTTGGTAGCTCTCGTCCGTTCATCATTCCAGAAATGGGATCGAGATGCGTGTCACTTACCAGACACACCCAAGCCGCATCCACATTTATGAAAACATCAGGCATGATTGATAATTTGGCAGAAGGTTTTTGCCACAACATGCCCTTTCATTCATCAACTGAATAGTCCAACTGCAAGGCTACAGTTTCCACAGTTATGGCTGTAGCAGTTTGCTAAAAACCACGACGACAAGGCAGCTTTTGATCTTATAGTTAGTTTCTACGACACACGACATACGGTGGTAGTATTGTCACACACTTACCACAGGGCATATATATAATATATATATATATATATATATATATATATATATATATATATATATATATATATATATATATATATATATATATATATATATATATATATATATATATCCATTGGGTGGTCCTCACCTTTAGAATGGTCTCTGATAGCAGAATTGGGGTGGTTTTGGTGTATAAATACCGAGTATGTAATTATATGGCAAAACCACCCAAATTCGCTAATAGAGAACATTCCGAAAGTGAAGACCACCCCAAGTCCAACGATAATTTTTCCTTCTTGCCCACTTCGCAGAGTGGTCTTGACCTTGTGATATTGTGATAACTTAAGCCAGAAAATGTGTGAGTTATATTGTGTTCAATTTTAATTTATGTGAGTTTAACGCTGGAGCTTTGATTCTGATTTTTTTCTTTTATAATTTCTTTTATAATTTATTTTATAATTTTAAATCATTTGATTTTATTTCATAAAGTTTTATATGTATATGTATATACAGTATGTATTATATGAATGTGTTTAAACACTTGTGTATATACAATTAAGTTTCCTGAATATAAAGAAAAAAAATGTGAGATATTATCGTTACCAAGTTTCATGAAAATAGTTCACCTTTTGATTACACCATCACCCTCTTTTCACAGTCGCATTTCCCTTGTCTTGACATGTTTCCAAAAATCCCATAATGTCTATCCAACGTCTTTTAACCCTAAGCCAAAAAGAACCAGTGTCTCGCACCAATGCTTAGTTCCCACTCCTATTGTTTTCTCCCTATTACATTGAGTCTGAAACTCTTTTCGTCTGTTTCTTTGTTCTTAAAGCTGCGTTCGTACTTGTGGCTCGGATGTCAAGTCCCCACTTTTATCATTATTTTTTTACGCTATTCTCCCTGTTCAAAATGGACGCTTATCTTAAGATTCTGTTATATCTCTATCGGCTATTGTTGCATGATTTGAATATGGACATAAATCATAATAATCATTCTTATATCACTGGCGTATGCGACCTGTCAAAGATGACGGCTAAATATTTAGATAGATATGTACACACATGCACTCGCTCATACACACACACACGTACATACACACACGCACACATACACACATACACACACATACACACAGATTCAACAATTTCCATCCCCCCCTTTCCTAACTATAACCCGATAGTTTGGCAATATATGGGAGAGTGTAGCTTCCGGGTGTTCCTCACGAGGCATCCCCTCTCAACGGGGTATGACTATTCGCTCTCCCTCCGAAGTGTGACAGGAATGAAATTTATACATATATATATAGTTAGACATTAGGTTTTTATTATAAAGGAGATAATGAAGTTGTCCAAACCTGAAACTGAACTTAAGCTAACGCCAAATATGATACTAGCGCCTGTCTTCCTCAAACAGACATACAAGTTTAAAAGTAGACAGGAGTGATAGTAGCAAGTCATTAAAGCCAAGTATACATATGATCACTTACCAAAGCCCCTTTCCGTAAATTTGGGTATTTCCATTTTGACATTGATTAAGGGTATTTGCAGTATCCTTACGGTACATAGTTGCACCCTTCTACTTTACCTTTGTTCGTTTCTTCCTTTTAATTTCTTTTTTATTTTGCTGTACATCACATAAATTTCACTTCATTTTACAACTGCATGTCCTTTCGCAAGATATACCTTGGTGTTAGATTGCGTTGAGAGTGACTATAGGTACATTGTTGAACGCGAGAACACTGTGACGGGCGGACAGAAGGTTGTGAACTCAAAGGCAGTATGAAAGCAACTGAGTTAATTTATTATAGAACACTTTCCTTTATATACAAAACCTCAAAGCAACAGGAAATTTCATGTTCGAAAGACAGACAATGTTACATATGGTAAACGCAGACATGTTTATTCTGGTTCTTTTTAGTGCGAGGGAAGAGCGAAGATACAAGCATAATATATACAGAATGAATTATGTATGATCGTGTGACACATGGTTGGTACATGGCTCCCCCCCTAAAAATGACATACTGTACATGTTAGATAGGGCGCCCTGATCTAGAGAGGCGAACTGTAGGCGGGTCATCTGGCAGAAGAAAAGCAGGTTTTAGATGATCAATGGAGACCCAGTCTTCTTTGCCACGAATGTTTAGTAGGAATGCTTTCGGACTGCGGTGGATCACAAGGAAAGGGCCCGTGTAAGGGGGCGTTGGCAGTGGCTTGCTAGTGTCGTTGCGCAGGAAGACGTGCGTTGCAGAGTGCAAGTCTGTTGGTATGTGATGCTTCGCTGGGGGCTTGTAAGTCTGACGGCATGGAGTAAATTTTCTCACGACGTGACCTATGCGCTGGAGATTGTCGGAGGAGGATGTAGAAGGAAAAAATCCGGCAGGGACGACCAACGGGTCGTCATACACCATTTCAGCTGCCGAGACGTCGAGGCCGTCTTTAGGAGTGGTTCTTAGTCCCAGCAGGACCCAGGGAAGCTGAGTAAACCAGTTGCAATCCTTGCAGCGGGACATCAAAGCTGCTTTGAGGGTGCGATGAAAACGTTCAACCATTCCATTGGCAGCGGGGTTGTAGGTCGTTGTCTGATGTAGAGTGATGCCCAGGAGATTCGCTAATGATGTCCACAATTGAGAGGTGAAAGTGGTTCCCCTGTCAGAAGTGATATGCTCAGGGATACCAAATCTTGCAATCCATCCAGAGAGTAAGGCAGATGTACATGAGGCGGACGTTGCAGTTTCCATGGGAATGGCTTCAGGCCAACGAGTGGAGCGGTCGATGACGGTAAACAGGTAACGATGTCCTTGTGATGTGGGTAGGGGGCCTACAACGTCGACGTGAATGTGTGCGAATCCGTGTGTCGATGTACTTTGGAAGTTTGGCAAGAAGTACAGGCGCGGACCCAATCCTTAGCATCTCTAGAAATGCCGTGCCAAATTGAACTTTGTCTTCAGCAGCTGTGTAGTAGAACGTCACGAGGGATGTGAAAGGCCGTGAATTAAATCAAACTCCTGCCGGCGCATGGGAGCAGGAATCCAAGGCTGCGGTCTACCAGTACTGAAGTCACAGAGGAGGGTGGTGTTGGAGTCTTCGAGGGGGAAGTCTTCCCAACGGAGGGAGTGCAGGATGTCCTACATGCTTGATACTCTGGATCCTGTCGTTGGGCTTCAGCCAGGGCATTTTAATCCAATCCCAGTTGAACGGCAGCCAACGTGTTTCTTGACAGGGCATCGGCAACTGGATTCATTTTCCCAGGGACGTATTGAAGGGTGCAATTGTATTCAGCCACGGCGGAGATATGTCGGCGGACCAGGCATCAGACTGTCGAGTAAAGGCATGCACCAGAGGCATGTGGTCTGTGCGAATGACGAAGGGCGTACCTTCTAAGAAATGGCGAAAGTGACGGACAGCCAAGTGCACCGCCAGCAATTCTCGACCGAAGGTAGAATAACCCGATTCTGCCTTGGACAGTTTTCTGCTGAAGGCCAATGGGCGGGGCGAGCCGTTGAACACCTGCCCGAGTACTGCACCAATAGCGACGTCACTGGCATCGGTGGAGAGAAGGAGAGGGGCATGTGGGATAGGAAAAGTGAGAGCCGCAGCAGTTGATAGGGCCTTCTTTGCATTGCAAAAGGCTGCTTCTTGAAGGGGACCACACTTCAGGTCCTTTGACTTGCCCTTGAGGGAGGTGTAGAGGGGAGCAAGAGTGGCGGCAATGGCTGGCAGAAAACGGTGATAATAGTTAATAATGCCCAAGAATTCCTGCGGAGCTTTGACGGTCGAGGGCGCGGGGAAGTTCTGAACGGCTGCTACCTTCTCAGGTAGGGGATGGACTCCTTCAGGAGTGATGCAGTGCCCTAAGAACGACACTTCGTTGGCGCCAAAGGTACACTTGTCGTACCGGACTACAAGGCCGTTTTGTTGCTGGTGGTCGAGCACGATGCGCAGGTGACGGAGGTGTTCTTCTTTTGAGGAAGAGAACACAAGTATGTCGTCCACATAACATACACAGAAAGGGAGGTCCCCTAAGATGCCATCCATGAGACGTTGAAACGTGGCCCCAGCATTACGAAGGCCATTACAGGAGTAATTGAAGGTGTATGTACCAAACGGAGTGGTGATGGCAGTCTTGAGGATATCTTCTGGGTTCATAGGCACCTGATAATACCCCTTCAGGAGGTCGAGTGTAGAGAAAACATTCGTTTTGTGCAGGTAGGAGGTCATGTCGGTAATGTTTGGGAGGGGGTAGTGATTTGAATCTGTTAGAATGTTCAGGCGCCTGTAATCCCCACACGGACGGAGGGAGCCGTCTTTCTTCAGAACGATGTGTAAGGTTGACGACCATGGGCTGGAGGCCTTTTGGCAAAGGCGCATTTCCTCCATTTCGGCGAACGTCTGTTTGGCGGCTGCCAATCGTTCCGGTGCCATACGTCTGAATTTTGCGAAGACTGGGGGTCTCGTCGTCTTGATATGGTGATAAACATCGTGCTTGGCTGGAACCTTGGGCGTTTGGCGAAGTTCTGGACGGAAAACTCCGGGTGTGACATGAGGAGGTGAGCGTAAGCATCCGTGGGTGTGCTAATGTGGAGAGAGAGGTTAGAGGGGGCGGGTTGAAGAGGTGTCGACAAGTACGAGTCTGCGTTGACCAATCGTCGGTGGGCGACATCGACCAGACGGTGGAAATGAGAGAGGAAATCCGCACCGAGGATTGGCAATGTGACGTCGGTAACGAGAAACCTCCAATTGAATTTACGGTTTCCGAATGATAATTTGAGGTTCTCGTAACCATAAGTGGGTATCGCACATCCGTTGGCAGCTACCAAGTGAACGTCGGCAAATGTAGACAGATTACGTCGTGTCTTGAAGACTTTCCTTAGCAAAAGAGAACGACAAGCACCCGTGTCTACCAAAAATCGCACGCCTGTTCCTGCTTCATGTAAAAAGAAAAGATTAGAAACATGGGAGGCCACCGCCACGAGCGATGGCATACTTACACGTTTTTTGGCCACTGACAACCCTCGGCACATTTCTTCACGGTTGCCCAGAATCTGAAGTGGTAGTAGCAAAACTGCGGCGGATGGGAGGTAGTAAGTGGCTGTAGAAGTCGTTTGTTAGGGCCCGAGCGATTTATGGGTGGTGGGTGGCTTTGTCGCTGCTTCGGCACGTCACGGGTAGGCGTGTATGTCCTACGGCATTCATGTCGGCTTCGGTTGACGTTGAATAGGCATCCTCTTTGTCAGGGGTGGAGGCGTTGATGGAGGTCTTTAAGTGGCTGTCCATAAGGGTGTTGGCTTTGGTCATCAAGTCCTTTATGGGTAAACTATCGACATCGGGTATGGCAGTGCGTATAGGTCCGGGTAAACGGCTTATCCAAAGGGCACGAAGTCGGTTCACCTCACGAGGAGAGCCGTCTGCGGCAGGTTGAAGGCGAGCGATACTGGTCATTTCCCTGAGGGCAAGCGAAGCCCTTTGGTTCCCCAACGGTTGTTGCGAGAGGTGAAAAAGCTTTGCTACACGGGCGGCTGGCGACGGCGAGTACTACTGCAAAAGGTATGTTTTGAGGGCGTCATACGCTATTGGGGTGTCTCCTTGTTCACAAAGCCAGTCGGATATTTCCGAGAAGGTGTCCTCGGGTATCGCCGCGAGAACATAATCTGCTTTGGTGGTTGAGCGAGTCACGCCCTTGATGCGAAACTGGAATTCTGCGCGCTGAAACCAAGCAAACGCCTCTCCGCTGGCGAACGATGAAAGTTTGAATGGGGCAGCCGCAGTGCGAACTTCTATGGAGTTCGCCCATAGTACCACCAATGGAGGGGCGAGGGGGGCGGGGGTGGAAGGCGGTGGGAGCAAGTCGACTTCCCGGGTCACCAATGTGACGGGCCGAGAGAAGGTTGTGAACTCAAAGGCAGTATGAAAGCAACTGAGTTGATTTATTATAGAACACTCTCCTTTATATACAAAACCTCAAGGCAACAGGAAATTTCATGTTCGAAAGACAGACAATGTTACATAGGGGAAACGCAGACATGTTTATTTTGGTTCTTTTTAATGCGAGGGAAGAGCAAAGATACAAGTATAATATATACAAAATGAATTATGTACGATCGTGTGACACACGGTTGGTACAACACTATTGGAATATGGTGCGATTGGAGTATTATGGATAATATTAGGAATAAATAATATTGGGGTCTCGCATATATATGGTAATACAAGTTATTAGGAAAAGTAGATGATCGCTTTTCATGAGAGAGTAGAAACATATAAGGAACTGTTGAACCAAATGACATTAGGGATTTTAACACATATAACGGTAATATTTATGATAATGCGAATACTATTTAATTGGGAATAATTGCTGCTCTGGTGGCATTAAATTTAAGGAAAACCTATCTTTAAATCTTTTTTCTTTTTCTGTCTAGAAGACCGATTACCGCTGGTATTTGTGGGTATCTCATCTTAAAAATAGAAAAAAAAAAGATGAAATATTACGTCAATTTCCCTCTTTTATTCTACAGAGAAAATAAGATACAATACAGATGTACATGTGTAGTAAATCATAGGTAAAATCTAGTGGAAAAATACAAGCGAGTTTGGAGATCAGTTACAGTTCCAGATTTGTTAGCTGTTTTTCAATTCTCTTGACGTTTCTAGAAATCAGTCGGCGTTCATTTTCTAGCTGAGGCTAGACTGTAAATAGGCTGGGAATACATCAGCTCGGATTAAAGAATAAGGAAGGAGAGTGTTGATTGTTTCAAGAAAATGTTCTTCAGTAGTACACAGATGGACAGGGTTGAAACAGACGAAGAATAACTACATTTAGCGAAGAGTATTAGTGAAAATAGGAAGATTTTGTGGCATATACCAAAGAAGATGTAATTTTACTTGTGTAGGTAGTTATTTACTGATACATATTTACTTATTAAAGGTTTGCAATCTAGGTTGGTTTGGGTGACAAGTTTATCGTCTCGTGGTTTTTTTTTTTTTTTTTTGTGTGTTTCTTTATTAGCGATTCGGACTTTTCTTTTTTTTCCTGCTGTGTCAATACACAATATAGCTTTGAATATTTTCATAGCGGTCAATAGTATTTGATTTGTTTAGTCTTTTGTTTTTATGAATTTGTTCCAACTTTAAGAACTGGAAGTAGACTTTTTTAATGGTTCTGCCTCTTGGAATCCTGGACGTCTTCATCTCACAGCTAATGTGGCCATTCAAGGGATAACTCGTCCCTGACTTACAATCGTATGAAATTACTAATCTTTTAACTTATGCAGTTTATAAACACACATGCAAACAAATGAGACGTTTCATAGAAGATTTCCGTAGTTTAAGTCTCAGGACGAAATCTATAGAAGGATTCAGTATATTCAGTATATGATTTAAACTTAGTAAATGTGCATCTCTATTCTTTTTTTTAAGAACAATATCATCAAACATCAGGAAAAAATATCTCAGAAACCAAGATTAAGTACCTCTTTCAATCGAAAACTGCAAAACTTATTTTCCTTAAAGATTTCGAAGCTACCTTTCCAACTTAATATAACTTGATGCCCTCAGACAGCTCCTACCACTGCCTTTTGGAATCCAAAATCTCCCTCTAAAGTTCTTTATTGGTGTAGGAACTGAATCTCCCAAATTTCCTCGGAGGATTTTGCTCTGGAGGAAATTCCAACCGGCCGTCTCTGAGATTTCTGCTTCGGGTATCAAAGAGGAAGATGAAACATACATTGCTGTTTGCCGAGACTTTTCCAAAGGTTTCCAAGATTTTATGGAACTTCCGGTGTTTCACAGTGGCTGATGAAGTTACGATCCTTTAAATCAAAATACGTTGAACTGTCCATCTTTCATGAAATATTGCTGGTGGTCATTCCAAAAGATTTCATAACTCATATTTTCTCTCTCGGGAAATTCTTAGGTCATTGTCCTCTACTTTTTCTTATTTGTTTCTTATGTTTTCTGTTTCGCAGTAGGAAGTTAAAGGGATCCTCCCTATAAAACAAAGAGCAAGTATATATATATATATATATATATATATATATATATATATATATATATATATATATATATATGTGTGTGTGTGTGTGTATATGTATATGTATATGTATATGTATATGTATATGTATATATATATATATATATATATATATATATATATATATATATATATGTGTATATATGTACTGTATATGTGTATGTATATATATATATATATATATATATATATATATATATATATATATATATATATATATATATATATATATATATATATATATAACTACTTGGTCTACCCGTCAGTCCTGTAGGGTATAGTCATACCCTGATGAGAAGTGATACGTGTGTGTCTGCATATACATCTTAATTTTTAGCCATTATTTTGGACGGGTCACATAACTATTCTTCATTGCCAATATACTGCAATATTTTTTTTTCTTATAGAAATTTATATTAGAGATTAGTTG
The DNA here is from genome assembly GCF_036898095.1 of Palaemon carinicauda. Lineage (NCBI taxonomy): Eukaryota > Metazoa > Arthropoda > Malacostraca > Decapoda > Palaemonidae > Palaemon > Palaemon carinicauda. The sequence continues at coordinate 21,758,226 of NC_090726.1, read as the reverse complement.
TACATTTATAGACGAATTTCTTTAGTCTCTATGATTTTGCATCCGTCACTCTTTTATAACCCTTTGAGAAATTAGCATATTTTATCGTTTTTTTTATTTACTGATATGAATTTTTACAAAACGTGTAACAATATACATTAGTTGAGGAAATTTAATAACTTACTCATTTATAACCATTTGAGCTCCATAAGATGTAATTTGCTTGGGTGAATACCATTCCCTTCACAGCCATATGACGTAATTTACTAACAGTGATAACCATTTTGCTATTTCTTCTTCTATTTAGATTTATTAGAATTTTATAAAATATGTGAAATTGTATATCAATGGAAAGGATATATAATCAACTACACATTAAAAGAAATTTTGTAGTCTTTTTCTGTACAGTTATTGGTATTTTGATAAGATGTCGCAAATAAAGCCTACAAAAAATGAGTAAGGAATTCCAAAATGTTGAAAGAAATAAGTTTTCGAAAGTTAAGTGATTACAGTATATCTACCTAATTTTCTTATTAAACTTTCATTATGCGCACGGAGAATCAAATACTTCTGAATAGCCTGAACAGGAGATTATAGTTTTTACTTTTTAACTAGAGGTAAAACTTTAGATTTCATCTATATTGGAATTTTTTATTAGAGACTCGATGGTCTCAAGAGGCTTATAGATTTAAAACAAAATCCTCTAACAAAAAGAAAAAAATTAATGGTACTAAATTGAATAGTGAAATTTGTGTTTAAATAATTCGTATCTGAGACTTATACAATTCATATCAGTGACGCTGCACGTAAGGCAGTTGCTGTATCTCAATGGTATTAAATGTCCAAAGATATCTAATTATGATATGCTAATGTAACGATGGAGGATCTTGGGAAGGTATCAAAACACCCTTTTATCTGATTTATCAGAGAGAGGGAAAAAAATAGCGATAATGAGATTTCAAAGCGAAGCTCATAACTTTTTACTTTATTAGTGAGAAAACATTCACTCTCTCTCTCTCTCTCTCTCTCTCTCTCTCTCTCTCTCTCTCTCTCTCTCTCTCTCTCTCTCTCTCTCTCTCTCTCTCTCTCCCTCCTTATGAATAATAAAAGAGAAAGGAAACAAGGAAAATATTTTTATACTCAAGATATTATTTAGTATATCACAAAAATCCTTACAATTTGAAATTTTCGTTTCAAGAAAGTTTCCTCTTTCTGATGTCTTTCTCTTGGGGTTCACATCCCAAAATGACGTCTATATCTTAAATTGTCTTTTAATGAGCCGTTACCAGATAGAGGGGTCCAATGTGGTACTGTCTGGCCAGTCAAACGACCCAATAACTCTCTAGCTGTATTATCTCAACGGGTGGCTGGTGCCCTGGTCAATCTACTACCTATTTTTTGCATGAGTTTTTACATTCCATGTCCAATATTCAAGTTGTTACTAAAGATTTCCTTAATAAAACTGGTGGCTATGAAATTTCTTACCAATAAGTTAATCTAAAGATCCATTGTTTTTTTTTTTTTTTTTTTTTTTTTTTTTTTTTTTTTTGCACATGACCAGTTAATAATGTGATTTTTATCTCTAACGTTGGCATATATGATATTTTTTTACTTTGTCAAAATCTCTTTTCAAGGGCTTTACTGGTTTGACCAATAT
>NC_090726.1:21736590-21749090 GCF_036898095.1 Palaemon carinicauda | reverse complement strand
AATGGAAAATTCAGGCCTAGAATCGAATATCCTCCCATAGTGTTGTGCTCCTGCGTATTTTTATAGCTGAATGTTTTATTTTTCCTTTATTATTATTATTATTATTATTATTATTATTATTATTATTATTATTATTATTATTAGTAGTAGTAGTAGTAGTAGTAGTAGTAGTAGTAGTAGTAGTAGTGTTATTGTTGTTGTTTTTTACTTTCCTCACTGGGCTATTTTTTCCCTGTTGGAACCCTTGGGTTATAGCATTTTGCTTTTCCAATTAAGGTTGTATCTTGGATAATAATAATAATAATAATAATAATAATAACAATAATAATGACACATTTCTCCCTAAACTAACCCAACCTGTAAAAATAAGATTTCATCAACCATTTCATTCGTCTTTCAAAAAGACTTGTGGAAATTGCTGCACAGGAAATTGTTGTTCATGAAAGTTTTCCCAGTTATTTCTATTTTTGTAATTTGTTTTGTTCCTGATATTTTCTTCATCGATATTTAGATTCTACCGTCGTATTACTCTGTATTTCTAGCTCGGCCCACAAGCAGGCTTTTGATAATGATAATGATAATGATAGCAATAATAATGACAAGAAAAAGACTTTCGTTAAATGTGACCAGTTCACCATCTCTGTATCGGTATGCAAATGAGCGCAATGTTTACATTACGTAATGTGGTTATTCAGGCTTCAATAGATTTGCATATCAATAAGGTTTAATGTATTAACCTATATTTAGGATAGTAATAGTACATAATCGGACATAGGATTTTAAGTTTACAAGAATGATATTGCCGAAACTAATATCAAATTAATAAATTATTAGGTTACTATTGATATACATATATACATATGGCTAGTGGATATACACATTTCATTAGATATATCGCTTCACAGACCTAAAATATTATCTTTACGTTATCATATGAAAACTGATTGAATTATAATGGGTAGTAATATAAATTGTCTATATCGGTATGAATATCCTGAAATGAATCCTTATCTTATTCAGTAGTATAATTGGTAAATTTTAATTCAATGTGCTAAGTAGCCTCTTCTTCATTAATTTTCTTTTTGCATGACCAGACAACTAAAATCCTACCAGAAGCCAGACATATAATTTATGCCATTAAAGTAGAATGTCTCTAATTCGAGTAGACTTGAATTGCTTCTTCACATTGAAGGTATCGACGATTTCCTACACAAAAAAAAAAAAATTGTTTTTTGTGGGATTTCAGCAAAGATAGGAGGATAATATCCCGATAACCCACGACTCACATCTCCTAATGAAGGACCGTTCGTTCTCCTCAGCGTCCAGTTCTGAACATCTTAATTTATTTGCTGACCTCAGGTGGATCAAATCTCTATTCAGACACCTGAATGAATTATCTATTTTTTTTACAATTTTTATTTTTTTTCCACCCGATAGTTTTTTTTTATTTGCTATGATCAAATTGCAGCCATCGGCCCTTAACTTTTCTATAGATTTCCTGATGTTTTGAGAGTTAGGATTTCAATAGAAGAGAAAAGGAGAGGATCATATTTTTACGTTCACCCTCTAATTAAGCAATTCTTTTAATAAAGTGAACTTATTATTTTGTGATCTTTTAAAAAATCAATTGTATATATATTTTATTTACACATCAACAAATACTTATATCGGGCACTTCTTTATTACCCCATCCTTACCGAAGTGGGCGAGGGGTATCATTTTTGTTGAATTTCCTTGTTTGTGTGTTTGTTTGTTCGTTCGTTTTATAGTTTGCTGTTAACAACTTTACGGAAAAAATTACTTGACAGATTTACTTCAGATTATCAAGCAGGAGGTCCCTTTAGAATTTGGATCGCATAGGGTCAAGGTTAAGGTCAAGGTAACAGTAACCCAGAAGTTCAAAATCTATTTTTTAATATAATTCCGTCTAATATTATTTGATTTGCTTAGAATAAAAAAATAATTCTATATCAATAAAACTTGTGGAAATTCTCAGTTTTCAAGATTGGTAGGTTTGAAGTTCCAGTGGGTCGAATTTCTAACTAAAGTCGCTGAATTTCAGGGGACCAAAACTTTCAAACGAGTGACCAGATTTATGGTACAAAATCTGGGGACATTTTCGGTTCAGCGGCCAAAAAAACCATAAAAAATTGACGTGATTTTGTCATTGAAAATCTAAAACGGATGCACTGCCTTTATCATTAATTAAGCAGCATTCAAAAGTTTCTCTCGCCTTATTTATATTAAATTGCAAATGAATTTGATAAGACTTCATTTGATTAACAATTAGTATTGTTCTCTGATCACAAAGTACCTAAGATCAAGAACACCCATAAAATCAGCTGCAAAAAAGTAAGTATCAGCCAGCCACTTCACCCAAAGTAAGGCCTTCTCCATATTCCTGGCATCCTGAAAATGAAAATATGTCATAAATAATTATCATAATGAAAACGAACAGTATTTGGATTTTGAAAATTGAAAGGATATTGACTTCTTATATTGAATCAAAATCAAGGTAGGCTATAATTCAAAATGGATGGCAGAGTAAGGGTTGAAAGGCCAAAGGGGAATCAGGGACCTGCATGATAATACTGACAATGGTTTGGCGATAAATTTGGGATTTATGTTCTAGGAAGATAACCTCGCAAAATATACATGCAAAGCTGTTCATCATTGTATTAGTTATGTACACTGCACACTATACAGTACGAGACGTACGATGTGAAACTTACGTATAGTTCGGTCAACATTAACGTTTTTTTTTTTTTATTCTAATTCTGGATCGTTCAGTAAGCGCAGTATCCGTAGACAGAGTACTGAAAATGGAGACTCTTGTAACTATTCTTTATAAAATTTGTAAATGTATTTTTATGGGTTTGCCAGAGCAGTAGAGGTAGTATGTTACGGCTCATTTTTCCTTTGGCTTCACATACACCGAATAGTCTGCCTTATTCTTTTCTCGTGCTCTTCTGTCCTCATACACCTCACAACACTGATATTACCAAACAATTCTTCTTCGCTCAAGAGGTTATCTACTGCACTATAATTGTTCAGTGGCTACTCTCTTCTTAGTAAGGGTAGACGAGACTACTTAGCCATGGTAAGCAGCTCTTCTAGGCGAAGGACCCTCCAAAAACCAACCATTGTTCTCTAGTCTCTGATAGTGCCATAGCCTCTGTACCATTACCTATAGCGCTGAATGGCCTTTGATGCCCCAGTGCTTGGCTTAATGCCTAAATCCTATATTCAATTCAATTCTGTACCATTACCTCCCACTGTCTTAGATTAGAGTTATCTTGCTTTGGGTACACTCAAGCATGCTGTTCTATCTTGTTTCCCTTCCTCTTGTGTTTTGGAAGTTTTTATAGTTTATGTATGAAAGATGTAATTTAATGCTGTTACTGTTTTTAAAATATTCTATTTTGATTGGTCATTACTTCTCTAGTTGTTTATTTTTTCTTTGTTACCTATCCTTACTGGACTATTTTTCCCTGTTAAAGCTTAGCTTGTAATAATAATAATAATAATAATAATAATAATAATAATAATAATAATAGTAATAATAATAATAATAATAATAATAATAATAATAATAATAATAATAATAAATAATGTTTAAATTTCCGATGCAATCATATTTCGACAGTAACATTATCATTGAGTAGTTCACCTTTTGTTCCTTAACGGATATAAATAAACAAGAATATTCCTTTTTGAGGGATTATCACTATCGCTGAATATATGATATCTAAAATATTAGTTTCGTGATATGATAAAATACAATCGCACATGTGACCGTGTGCTGAAGGTCATATGTGAAAGCAGGAAATAAAAACGAATAATAAAAGATATTGAAAGAAATATATATATATATATATATATATATATATATATATATATATATATATATATATATATATATATATATATTGCTGGTTTCTCTGTGCTAGGACATGCGTAATTGCGTGATATACTAAATTTACATTGGGTAAAATCATTGATTAATGAGTATTTTAGCAGTCAGAAATTTCAAACATATCTATCAGTATGTTGATAACTTCTTTTATTACTGAAAATATCTATATCAGACCAATCGAAATCATTGACATAGCTATTTCCTTTTATACAACGTTTGCGAAAAATGCCTACGCTCCATAGCTGCCAAAAACTTAAATGTTGAAATGTCTGGATGAAATATTGAAATATGTATCATGCTTTACATGGAGGAATTATAAACATTACCCAATTATGGCTAAAATTGTTAACATCAACCAGTCCCCCACCACCCTAAACAAGAAAGGCTTGTGGTACCCTGTTGGAAATATTCCTAACTGGCAATTCGCTAGACAGGAGTTGAAGACCCTCTCGAGCTCGATGGTTTCTAGAAGTGTCAGCTACTTCCCCATCCTTGTGATTTAGGGATGGAGAGTTTTATTGGAGGCTATAGGTCTACCTACTGAGTCCTCAGCAGCCATTGCCTGGACCCCTTGGTCTTAGCCTGATGGAGATGGGACTTTAGCTCTGATCAAATGTATATATGGCCAGGCTCTAGGAAAATGTCTCTCAGAGCATTGTCCTCTCCTTTTCGTCTGACATTAATGAGCGACTGTTAGACCTTTAAAACATTCTCTGTAAGACTATTTGCGAGTAAAATTCATCGCCTCTGAAGTAATAACGCAATACCTTTTCCTGCCTACTTTCGCTGGTTTAATGACTCAACCACTCACCTCTAACGAGAATTACCTCGAATTTCCGGTAATTTCATAATGGGTATTCCATGCAGCAACGAAGTGAACACACTGGGGTGGTTATATTCGCCTGAGATAAATGGAAATCAAGTAAAAACTACAGCAAGCGTATGGAACAGCTTGGTCGTTCGGTTGAAGTAATTCCTACAAACAGGGGACTCTGTTGAGATTGATGGACCAATATAACACTAATAGAAATGAATACGTCGTCGAGAAGTTTTGCTTTATTTTAAGTTTATAAGTATTTCTTTTAATTACACGATAAAAATCCATAATGAAGAAATTTTTAATTTCACTTTATCAATACTTAAAAGCATACATTTAAACGCTCATATACTGTACACACTCTTCTTGAAAATCTCTGTTCACATTGCGATGATATGAAAATATAAGTTACTTGAAAATGTTACAATATACAAATTACGGAAATATGGAGAAACTAATATTTTCGGCACACTATAGTTGGTCATTTGAAAATAATCGAATACATCTCAAACTGATATATGAATAATAGATCATACTCGTGCCTATCCTCTTATTAATTGACTTTGAATGCTATATAATGAATACACATATTTATCATATATTCTAAATCATTAATTCTATCTAAAGCTTATTACCCCGATGAAAACTGATATGCAATATCCAGTTATAGTTTCCATAACACCAAACTGGATAGTGATCCGCAACTGTATTTGATCACTACCAAGAGCATCGATAAATCTACTCTTGTGATATCTGGTATTAGCGTCAAACAGTATTTGCCATTAATAAACATTAATACATATGAGCAAAGCGACCATACAAATGACAGCTAACCAATAACACCTATATGCATTCCGGTTCTCGATTTCGAATTCACCATTTTCACTATGAGAACGGAATAATGGAGATTGGCTCGAATCAAAACTATTTGGGAGGTCAATATGCTTTTAATGCAGGATGGAAAATATGACTAATGTGTGATTCATGCTCTTTTATTCATAATTTTAATGTTCATTTTGAATGATTTTGATAATTACGTTGGTTAATATGTCAGAGAGAGAGAGAGAGAGAGAGAGAGAGAGAGAGAGAGAGAGAGATCTTGCTTGGGTAATTATTGTTCTAATCATATCGATAAAAGTTCTATGGGAAACTTTTAGAAAACACAAAAGTAGGTATTAAATGTGAACGAGGATATTTTTTTATCTTTAGTTATTTTATGTGAGGTAATGAGCAGCGGTAAATTGAGTATCTTCTTGATTACCTTTTTATGGAAGATAATAAGAAAAGATTCAATATTATAAACTATGGGTTTGGTAATAATGAGGAAATTTCTTACAGTTGATGAATGGGTAAATAAAAGTATACTTTGCGATGAAGGGGAATATATAATGTTTCTGCAATATAATGTTTTTTTTTTTTTTTGTATTGAAAAGATTTATTTGGAAAAACTATGGTTTTTTATAGTTAACTCATAAGAAATAATCAAAGTAAATTAATACTTACTTGAATTATATGCAACTATATTCATCATTTTTCTAATACATGATTGTATAAATTTTACTTTTTATGCTACTTGTATGAGGAGGCAGACTATGCAGAGTCGGAGAGCTCGTTTGTGACTATCCTTTCCGTTATCCGTGAGTGCATTGGCCTGGGGGAGACCACATTGGCACCTCCATCTGGGAGAAACTTTGTTCGTTAATCGTCACTTTGGTGCTCCTCAAGAATCGAGGCCCTCTTTGTAGTTGCCATGGTCGGATCTTGGTGATTTTGTTGCTTTGGATTGAATTGACGATCAGATCTGTGCAACTGAGAATTTGTTCGGGTCCAGTCAGTCAAGTAAGATCTTGACACCTCCACCATCACCTTCTCCAGGTGGCGGAGGTCCTACACTTCTGATACCGCTGTGTCTGCTAGTCAGCATGTTGGCCCGTCGGTGTGTGCACTGACGATTGCCCAACTGAGTCGGTGGCCATAGAGGTGTCATATCTGGGCTCTCAACACTCTGTCTCCTGGCTTAACCAGTTGTAAGGTGCAGTGACAAAAAGGTTATCATAGCTGGAGTCTTTGGAAAAGTACAAGAACCCTGTGCTGTCTGATGGGAAGTTTGTGACCTCCCTAGGTCACCAGTGGCCTAACAGGGTTGAGCAAAGGCAGGACATGGTGATCTCTCATTTCTCAAAACATGCTATCCTGGAGTGGCATTGTCATTGAGGAACTCGTCAGTGAGATGGGGCCATGTCTCTCCTTAAGATTCATTTGCAGACCGTGGTAGAATTTTGGAGGACTGCTTTCTAGGACACCCTGAACCAAGGTAACATCTCCTTCTATAGTCATGGCCCATCAAAGGCAGCAGAAACCAAACATTCAGGGGCAAACAACCCTTGGGGTGGCCAAGTCTCCTTGATTGGGATCGATGAAAAGCCCTGTGCCCATACTCAGAATATAACCATCATTACTCAGTTTTACCTATGTCTTTGAAGCCTCTATTTGCATTTACACCATTATGAGATAGTCCACAAGTTTTCCTGCAAGTAATTTGGGAGGATGTAGTTTCTCTACCAAAGGGACCCTAGCAGCACCGCCCACAACCTCCTCCCGAAAAGAGCCTGTGCATTCCTAATTTTCGAGCACCCTAGCCTGGTCCTTCCATGATGAGCAGCATTAGGAAGATAAGAGGGAAAGAAAGACACTTCCTGTCGAGAATACGGCGATGCCTGCTTCGCCACTGGGCAACTTGGCAGATACATAGAGCCGAGTCTTGGGTAGTGAGTCTCCTTTGGGACTTGCTACCTTTTCAGTTGCTGATATAGTTTCCGTTGGGTCATTCAACATCCCCGGGAGCCCTGGCCGAAGGTGGAATGTATTTTGTAGAGGAATGTTCTGGAAATCATTTAAGAAGAGTCTGAACTTCTATAGTCAGTTCCTGCATGTGGAGAAGGTGACTGGAGAGACTGTCATCGACATCTCTCCTCTGAACAAGTTTGTTTGTCAAAGTTCGGGAAAGAAACAGTAAGATTTTGTATTATCGTATGTCAAAGAGGGAGACTTCATTCTTTTGGTAGATATGAAGGACACATGCCTTCATGTGCCTTTTTATCAAGTGTTCACAAAAGTAGCCCCAGGTCTTTAGTCAGGTGTTCATCTCGGTGGTAGCTTAGGCCCATTCGTAAGGGGTACATTTGTTGATGTATCACAACTATTGGCTGATAGTGGCCTCCTTAGATAAGCAGTTGCTACAGGATTAAGACCAGATTCTTTCTCTTTGCCATAATCTGGGAATTATGGTAAACTGGGAGATGTTAAATATCATACCCAGGGAGAGATTGAAGTATCAGGGCATGTTGATAGACATGGCAGCAGAGAGTCTTTCATTCAGACGATCGCGTCAGCAGGCCCAGAAAGGTTGTTCGACCGTTTCTGTTCACGACAGAAGTACCAGCTCAACGTTTCCAGAGTTTTCTTTGTCACCTTTCCTTGTAGTAAAAACTGGTTCCACCATGGATCCCTTCAGTGGTGTCTGAATGATTACTGATCAGCCATAGTTATCCTTCAATCCAACCTGTTCCAATGGAGCAGGAAGTTCGGGATGATTTGACCTAGTGGCTTGACTATGAATATCTCACTAGGAAACTCCAATTCGAGTCTCTACCTTCAGACATTCAACTGCTCTCAGATGCGTCAAAAGAGGGATGGGGAGCACACCTAAATGACCTGATCCTCTCAGATGTTTGACCAGAGAAAAAAGGCATCTGCACATCAATGTCCTCTAAAATGTTTTACATAGCACTGCAAATATCCTAAGAACGTTTGAGGAGGCCCTCAGTAGTTGTGATAAGCGACAAAACCATCAATGTGGCCTACATCGACAGGCAAGAGTCACAGACTCATGCCCTGTTTGTGAGCTAACAAACCGGATGTACATCTTGGCAGTGTTTCACTCCTTAGAATTGTCAGCAAGGTACATTTAGGGCAAGAGACAGGTTGTAAAAGAGCAGTGTTCCCTACATCCCTGTGTTACAGAAAGGCTTCTTATCTTATGAGGCTCTCCGGGAATCGACCTATTTGTCACCAAGCAAAACATGAAGATCCCTATGTTTTACTCTCCCTTTACAGATGCATGGGCAATATTCGAAGATACCTTCCAACACCCTTGGGATCACCTTGATGCATACTCATTTCATCTGTTTAGCTTGATTACACCAGAATGACCCTCGTGGCTCCAAAATTGCCCCCATGCAAGTGGTATTCTGATCCGTTGGTTCTTCTGATCGAGGCCCAGAGACTTATTGCAGTTGCCTAGGCTTCTATTTCAGGTGCACCTTCAGAGACGCCACCAATCCCGGAAGTTCTTAGTTCTTTGCGGGTGGAGGCTACTCAGCATCTCCTCCGAGCATAGGGGTTTTTGTGAGGGACTGCACAGGATATTTCTGGATATCACAGAGATACCATGCATCTGTCTACCGGGAAAAATTAACAATCTTTTGTAATTGGTGTTGTTTAGGGGATAATTTTATGGTTGGAGCAACTCTTAACACAGATAACAGATTTCCTTGTCTTCTTTAACCAAGAAAAGCACCTCAATCGCAGTTATGAAAGAACCCCAGAGTGGGACTTGACCCATGTCCCCAAGGCCCTTACACGTACCACCTATAAGCCATTAAGGTCTTCAGACAGAGATCTGACTCTCAAAACTTTTTGCTAGCCTTAGAATCGGTGAAGATAGTAGGGAAGTTGCACGGACTCTTTTGTTTAGTCACCACCACTGATGGGTGAAGGTCTCCTTCAGTTTTGTGCCTAAGTTCATGGCCAAAACCCAGAGCTTGGCAGTGCAGGAACACATGTTTGAGTCTCTCTCCAATCCTTCCCCGTCTTCTCCCTTCAGGAAACATCAGGTGGTGATCAAGAGGATATGCTTTTCTGTCCCTTGAGGGCTTTGCAGAGCTATCTGAAAAGGACGCGACACCATAGGCCTAGGTACCAGAGACTTTTCATTAGCAGTGGCAGGACTTTAACAGCGCTCTCCAGGATTATGGTCTATTTTTGGCTTTGGGAGATGATCTGTAAAGTGTGCACCTAGACTAATGAGAGGATCAAGGTACCAGGTATCTTTGAAAAGAAACCAGTCAGCATGAAGGTGCTGAATGCCATAGCCTGGGAAGGGCGACCACCTTCAGATCATTTTACTTATCAAAGTATATCCACAAGTCCCTGGACAACTTTGTGCTTGGCTCTGTGGTCGCTACTCAAGTAGTTCCGTAACCAGCCCAGATCCCACAGGGGACATGTGCATCCCGTCTATGGTAACATGTAGATGTAACTGGAATAAATGGTAGAATGACTGTCTCTCTTCTTTTCTATTTTGATCGAGCACACACACCCATGTATAGGCCAGACCCTTTAATCGTTACGAAAGATAGGTACGAGATTATTAGTCACCTCTTAGCTCCTCTTTAGGTCAAGTGATGGTCGCTTTTAGGGAAGAAAATGTACAATCCAGTTAGGTTCTAAGGGCTAACAATTCACCATGAATATAATCTAGCTAATTTAAAGGACAAGGGTTTGTATGTTACGTAGGAACACATCATAATTCTTTCAAGTAATATGTGCTTTTTCTTAGCCATACAAACCCGAGTCCTTAATCAAAGTTCCTTCTCTAACCATCCATCTAAGTTCCAGGCCGAATGGTTAAAAATGAAGCTCTCTAGATCAGCGTTTTTCAAACTGTGGGTCGCATGAAAAATGAAATTGGTCGTGACAAAAAATTAAGGGAATAAAAAATACGCAAATAAAAGCAAAGTTAAGAATATGAACAACTTTAAATATTGCTGAGCACTCAGAAATCGTGGCTAGGTTTTCACTGATTTCTTCCATGGAAAGGCAGTCTTTACTAATCAAACAATAGTACAGCATGTAATGAGTGTATTATACAAATAAAAAATGAATGTTATTGCGGTCAAAACAATTTCAAGATTTTGCCAAAGACTAGGGACAATCTCTCTCTCTCTCTCTCTCTCTCTCTCTCTCTCTCTCTCTCTCTCTCTCTCTCTCTCTCTCTCTCTCATTGAGGGTATGGTAAGGAAGACTTAAAGATAATCATCATACCTATTTTATGTTTCCAACATTGTTACAACACATTGCTGAGAATGTTGTCGACAACAACATATTATCTAGAGATTTTGTCAGATCTCACTTTCCTGTCTCAAAGCTTTAATAATTATTTGCCTGAATTGAAATTTTAACCACTGAAGAAAATACTTTGGATAGAATATATATTTTGATTTTCTTTACACTTAAGAGACATTTTTTGAGAATAGAATTTGCTCTCATTTTGGGTTAAGAACAAAAGGGAATATCCACTACTATTACCTTTAACAACTGCCTACTTGCGTGAACTGGGATTTTTCATATTAACTTAATTAAAGACTAAGGACAGAAACAAGCTCAAAACTGCACTTGATATTCATGTAACATTGTCTTCTGTGTCATATTGAAACAGCCATTTATGAACAAATCATCTCATTAAATGTTTGTTTTTTATTTCCCTAACATTATGTACTTTACCTTTTTGTTGGAATTTCCTTCATATTTGTTCTTCTAAATGTAATATTTTATTCATACAAATAAATAAAACAATATGCTGATCATAAAAAATATACATATACATTGACGATGCCAATTAAAAGAACTTACTGATATTTTTTTTACGACTGAGTATTATGGTTCGCATTACAAACTGTGGTTCTTGCTGTGGGCGGCATTAAAAAGGGCTTGTAAAACGCTGCTCTAGATCACCCTGCGCCCTCACAAGTTGGATAACTGATCGTTATCCTAGATTTAACGACCTTCTCTAGCTCCCGCTGAAGCAATCTTCCTAATTAAAGTATCCAGGTTTGTATCATTAGCAAAAATATAAATTGCTTTTAAATTCTTTTTATATATTTGTGCTCAGTTATTTGTATTTAAGAGAGAGAGAGAGAGAGAGAGAGAGAGAGAGAGAGAGAGAGAGAGAGAGAGAGAGAGAGAGAGAGAGAGAGTACTGGAATTATGACCCTATGAGTGTTTTTGAATTTTAGGATGATTGAATGGTTATTATTTACAAGATATTATCGATGTTTCTTGAAATAAGATTATATAAAAACTATGCTATTAAACCTCATTTTATAATGATATTTTGAAATACATTTGGATATTTATTAATTTAGAGCATTACGACACAAACTTTTTTTCTATGAGTTTCATTCTTTTATTCCATATTCCTTTGCTTTAATGATGACAGAATAAACTAAAATTTTATGCAAATGGTGTTTATTGCCCCATACTCGTGTAACATTAAAATCCCTCACATTTTCCATTTTGAAAATTATTGCAAGTTTTTAATTGTGGTTTGTTAACCTTTCCAGGTCAGTTAATTTTACTCGTATTAATGAAACGGGATGCTAAAATGATAAATGCGATATATATATATATATATATATATATATATATATATATATATATATATATATATATATATACACATTATGTATATATATATATATATACACATTATGTATATATATATATATATATATATATATATATATATATATATATATATATATATATACATACATATAGGTAGTAGGTTGGCCAGGGCACCAACCACCCGTTGAGATACTACCGCTAGAGAGTTATGGGGTCCTTTGACTGGCCAGACAGTACTACATTGTATCCTTCTCTCTGGCTACGGTTCATTTTCCCTTTGCCTACACATACACCAAATAG
>NC_090726.1:21711590-21721590 GCF_036898095.1 Palaemon carinicauda | reverse complement strand
GTGATCCAGCTGCGTGTCGTCTGTTGATGAGGGAAAGAATTCGCCAGGAACAGCGAGCGCCTCCCCGTAAACTTTTTCGGCGGGCGAAGGTACGCCGTCTGCTCGAGGGGCGGTGCGAAGGCCGAGGTGTACCCAAGGAAGTCGTGATTTCCAGTCCCCGTCGGTGCAGCTCGCCATCAGGGACGCCTTGAGGGCGCGGTGAGTTCTTTCGACCATGCCGTTTGCTGCGGGGTTGTATGCCGTGGTGCTGTGGAGCGTCGTCCCCATCAGGTTCGCCAAAGCGAGCCATATTTCTGAGAGGAAGCGGGGCCTCTGTCTGTCGTGATGTCGTCAGGAACGCCAAACATGCTCACCCAGATTCACAGGAGGGCTTCGGCGCATGCTTGAGTCGTAGCTTCGGTCATCGGCGATGCCTCCAACCACTCTTGGAGCGATCGATGATCGTAAGCAGGTAGCGAGCAGATCCAGAAGGGGGCAATGGTCCCACGACGTCGATGTGTATGTGACCGAAAAGTCTTTTTGGGTGGGGGAAATCGCCTACCCCCGATTCGGTGTGACGGCTGACTTTGCTTGACTGGCAGTTGATGCATGACTTCGCCCATTCCTGGGCGTCCTTTTTTATCCCTGGCCAGACGAACTTTTCGGTGGTGCGTCCTGAGGGGTGTGAAAGTCCATGGATGATATCGAATATTTTCCTTCTGCAGGAGCCTGGTATACAGGGACGTGGGCGGCCGGTGCTGGTGTCGCAAAGAATAGTTACTCCTGCTGGTCCGAGGGGAATCGCACTTATCTTGAGCGCGGATGGCCCCGTCAGGTGATCCTGTGCTTCTCGGTCGGTGCGTTGTTCGGTTGCGAGATTGGCGTAGTCGATTCCCAGGTGGATTGCGTCAATTTCAATCCTTGAAAGGGCGTCCGCGACTGGGTTTTTCTTTTCTGGGACGTAACGTATGGTGCACCCGAATTCGGCGATTGTTGCGAGACAACGTTGTTGTCGGGAGGACCATGCGTCTGTCGATTTCGTGAAAGCGTGTAAGAGTGGTTGATGGTCCGTCGCGATTGTGAAGGGAGTGCCCTCCAAGATATGCTTGAAGTGGCGGACGGCGAGGTAGACGGCGAGGAGTTCCCTATCGAAGGTGCTGTATCTTGTTTCGGCGGGTTTCAATTTCTTGCTGAAGAATGCCAGCGGTCAAGGAGAACCATCGACGAGTTGCTCCAGCACAGCCCCACAGGCGACGTTGCTGGCGTCGGTCGTTAGTCGCAGGGGCGCGTTGTCGTCGAAATGAGCCAGGGTGGTGGCATTCGCGAGGGCATCCTTCGTCCGGGCGAATGCCTGTTGCTGGGGCAAACCCCACTCGAGTTTTTTCGCTTTTCCTTTCAGGACGTTGTCGAGGGGTGACAGGGTTTGTGAGATGTTGGGGATGAAGCGCCTGTAGTAATTGACCATCCCCAGGAACTTCTGAAGTTGGCGGATGGTTGTAGGTATTGGGAACTTTCTGATGGCGTCGACCTTGGTTGTCATGGGTTTTACCCCGCACGAGGATACGCGGTGACCAAGGAAATCCACTCCTTCCGCACCGAACGTGTATTTGTCGAAACGTACGACCAGGCCGTTCTCTTGTAGGCGTTTGAGGACGGTGCGATCGTGCCTCCTGTGTTCCTCCTTGGTTTTCGAGAATATCAGGATGTCGTCGACGTAGCAGACGCAGAAAGGTAGGTCACAAGAATGCTATCCATTAGTCGTTGGAAAGTCGACCCGGCGTTGCGTAGACCGAAGGTTGAGTATGCGAAGGTGTAGGATCCAAACGGCGTTACAATGGCAGTTTTCGGGATGTCTTCCGGAAATACGGGGACCTGGAAGTAAGACTTGAGGAGGTCCATCTTGGTAAAATACTTCGCGCCGTGCAACGCGTTCGTTAGGTCCTGCATGTTGGGCAGCGGGTAGTGATCGGGCGTTGTGATGAAGTTGAGACGGCTGTAGTCGCCGCAAGGTCTCCAGGACCCGTCCGGCTTTTTTACCATGTGTAGGGGCGATGCTCTCTTACAGATACCCATGCGTTCCATGTCCTCGAAGGCGCGTTTGGCATCCTTCAGTTTCTGGGGCGGGAGGCGGCGGAATTTGGCGTGAGTAGGAGGTCCTGTCGTTGTGATGTGGTGGTATATCCCGTGCTTGGACGGGGAACCTGGCGAGTGTCGGAGCTCGGGCTTGAAAACCTCGGGAAATTCTCGTAGGAGGTCGGCGTAGGGGTGCGTCGTTACGGCGGATACGGACATTTTCTAGTTCTATATTTTTTTGTGTAAATTCTCTCTAGCTTTGGGAAATCTTCTACATGGGACACAGCATACAATAAGAAATCTGACTTGCTTGTTCTGCATTTGTTCACCTGACAAAGAAACAGTACAAGTAAATCTTCATCAAGGAACAAAGCGTACTAGAGTGAGTCAGACTTCTTCCCTCTGCTGAGTATATCGTAGAATATCCCTTAGGTATCCAGGGTAAATTGGGAACAGCTGCCATCTTTTGGGAATCTCCTACTTAGAACACAGCATACAGGAAGTCAGACTTGTCTCTTCTGCATTTGTTCACCTGACAAAGAAACAGTACAAGTGAATCATCATCAAGGAACAAAGCATACTTGAGCAAGTCAGACTTCTTCCCTCTGCTGAGAATTGATTGGGAACAGTCGTCATTTTATTGTTTATCTGCTGCCATCTTCTTCTTCTTCTTCTTCTTCTTCTTCTTCTTCTTCTTCTTCTTCTTCTTCTTCTTCTTCTTTTTTTGTATTTTCTAGTTCTATATATATTTTTTTTAATTTATCTCTAGCTCTGGGGAATCTTCTACATACGACACAACATACAATAAGAAATCTGACTTGCTTTTTCTGCATTTGTTCACCTGACAAAGAAACAGTACAGGTGAATCTTCATCAAGGAACAAAGCATACTAGAGCATATCTTACTTCTTCCCTCTGCTGAATACATCTTGTAGAATATCCCTTAGGTGTTCAGAATAGATTGGGAACCGTCGCCATTTTTTTATTTCTCTGCTGCCATCTTCTTCTTCTTCTTCTTCTTCTTCTTTTGAATTTTCTAGTTCTATATTTTTTTGTGTAATTTCTCTCTAGCTTTAGGAAATCTTCTACATAGGACACAGCATACAATAAGAATTCTGACTTGCTTTTTCTGCATTTGTTCACCTGACAAAGAAACAATACAGGTGAATCTTCATCAAGGAACAAAGCGTACTAGAGCGAGTCAGACTTCTTCCCTCTGCTGAGTATATCTCGTAGAATATCCCTTTTGTATCCAGAATGAATTGGGAACAGTTGCCATCTTTTGGGAATCTCCTACTTAGAACACAGCATACAGGAAGTCAGACTTGTTTCTTCTGCATGTGTTCATCTAACAAAGAAACAGTACAAGTGAATCTTCATCAAGGAACAACGCATACTTGAGCAAGTCAGACTTCTTTCCTCTGCGGAGTCCATCTTGTAGAATATCCCTTAGGTGTCCAGATTGGTTTGGGAACAATCGCCATTTTGTTGTTTCTCTGCTGCCATCTTCTTCTTTTTCCTCGTCGTCTTCTTCCTCTTTTTCTTCTTCTTCTTTTTTTGTATTTTCTCTCCAGCTTTGTGAAATCTTCTACATAGAACACAGCATACAAGAAGAAGTCAGACTTTCTTGTTCTGCATTTGTTCACTTGGCAAAGAAATAGTACAGGTGAATCTTCATGTAGGATCATAGCTTACCATTGCAGGTCACATTTCTTCCCTCTACTGAGTCCATCTTCTAGAATATTCCTTAGGTGTCCAGAATAGATTGGGAACAGTAGCCCTCTTGTTGTTTTTTGCATTCTTCTTCTTCTTCTTCTTCTTCTTCTTCTTCTTCTTCTTCTTCTTCTTTTTTTTGGGGGTGGGGGGGGTTCTAGTTATACATATTTTGTATTTTCTATCAAGTTTTGGGGAATCTTCTTCAGAGAACACATCATACAAGAAGTCAGACTTGTTTCTTCTGCATTTGTCCAACTGACAAAGAAATAGTACAGGTGAATCTTCATCAAGGAACAAAGCATACTAAAGAAAGTCAGACTTCTTCCCCTGCTGAGTCTATCCTGTAGAATATTCCTTATCCAGAATAAATTGGTAACAGTCACCATTTTCTTGTTTCCCCGCTGCCATTTTCCTCTTCTTCTTCTTCTTCTTCTTCTTCTTCTTCTTCTTCTTCTTCTTCTTCTTCTTCTTCTTCTTCTTCTTTTGGACATCTAGTTCCATATAATATTTTGAATTTTTTGTTTTTTTTTGTGGGGGAGGGGAAGTTAGTTTATATGTTTTATGGATCTTTTAGTTTTTATATATTTTGATATTATAATATAATTTTCTTCTCTTTATTTTTACTCTTTCCATTGAATAACCTGTTTATTTCTTGTATTCTAGATAAAGCTGCCTCCTTAGCATCTCTTCTTAGAATTTCTTTCAGTACTACATATAGTCCAAGAGCTAGCAGCCATTTATTTACCGGAGATGACCAAAATTCTAGTGGGCCTTTTTGGAAAGGGTCTACCATGGGACATCCAAAAATGGGTATCTTTAAGTTGGGCAAGGGTGGGTGTGGATTTTATTAACTCCTTTTGCCCGAAAACGGACTTTTAATTTTTCGGCAAAATATGGGGGTGGAGGAAAGTAAATTGGCTGCAGCTCCTTTCATTCTGGGTCTAGAATAAAGAACTATATACTAAAATGATGCTATTGATATGCAGATTTATTTCATATCAACCAACATCAATTAAATGATTATTGGGGGTCACCAAGGGTCAAAAGATCAAGGTCAGACTTTTGCAATGCCGGTTTTGGGTTTTAGCTGTAATTTGGCTAAATAAGACATCAAAATTTCCCCAGGGTTTACTAAATATGAATAGAATATAAAGAAGAGACATAAATAAAGTTTTTTGAAGAATATGGGATCTATTCCAGCAATATGACTGATATGACAAAAGTCATTATTAAACGGTTCCTGTGAAATTTACTCCTCAAACCGTTTCAAATTTAGTTGATAGATGGTTCACCTATATTACTGAGATTTGGTTTATTGACTTTGTGTGTGCACTTGTTTTGTCTTTAAAACATTATAAAAACAGCCTCTACATTGCGTATTAATATCCTTGAAATTTGTAAGTGTGCACCTGAATTGCCTGTCACTTGTCACTTGAGGATTTTAAGAAAGGGCAATTAGAATATTCCAGACCTTCTTCATTTGGTTTTTACCACACTTCTCTGTGTCTTGCAGAATAAAGATAAGCCTAGTGAATAAGTAAAACGAAGCGTAGTCT
Organism: Palaemon carinicauda; assembly: GCF_036898095.1. NCBI lineage: Eukaryota > Metazoa > Arthropoda > Malacostraca > Decapoda > Palaemonidae > Palaemon > Palaemon carinicauda. Next base: position 21,716,267 of record NC_090726.1, on the reverse strand, counting down.
CGCTATCCCAGGTTGTTATTTTCTGTACCAGCCGGGGATGAGTAAAACCATCCAAGCATCTTTGTCTGGGAGTCGGAATGAAAAGCCTCACAGGTAGTCGCAGAGTTATGGAAATTCCTAAATCACTAGGGTCATGCTTTTACCTCAAGTTGGTCTCTCCACAGGTCTTGCTTGGGATAATTATGACGAGCTGACAGAAACCCTATCTGGCAAAGACACTCTTCATGACACCATTGTGATATGCTACCAGGGTAGGCCTGCTGCAGGTGTGATGCAAGGTGCTGAGACTGAAGGGACCACGAATACTGATGCAGCTACTGACCAAGTACCTGTGAAAAAACGACGAATATTTGATGCGCCTCAGCGACAAATCATGCCATATAAAAGAAAGCCATCACTGTCGAGGTTCGAATTTGAAAAATATTCACAAGATCCACAATCTAGCCTGGAGATAGCAAAAAAATTAATATTATCTGGTTAATGTGCTGCTGCCTGATGTCCAGCACCCCTATGTGGCAGGCTGGAATTTCTTGGTCACAGAGGACAGATTCCCTTTGCAGTAGATAGGGTATATGGAAAATAATGAACTGCCGCCAACAAGATTGGATGTAGTTAAAGAAACTTTGGTCAGGTTTCAAAAGGTTGCAAGTGAGTGCAGTGAGGCATATGCTATAGTGACATGTGACCTTGTTATCGCAAAACCTGCACTCCAGAACCAAGCACAAGAATCCTCTTTCTTTGACAATATCTTTGTTTGTTTTGGTGCATTTCATATTTCCATGGCCTATTTCAGCGCATTAGGTTATATTGTTGAATCGTCTGGTTGTACCGAGGTTCTTAGCTTGGCTGATGTGTTGGATCATGGTTCAGTACGAGGGTTCATTGGTGGAAAACATTTTAACAGATGCAAGAGTATCCATCCCCTGTTTGCACTTGCCTTGCAGATTCTGCATTTTCGGCAATTTTTGGTAGAAGGTGGAATACCAGATGAATGCATGGTGTTGTTGAATTCATTTTCTGCAGACCCATCACCCCAATCACTTTTGACATTATTGGAGTCCGCTGTAATTTGTAATTTGTTGGAAAGATATGGTAAATTCTGTGATCAGACTCGTCAGGGTCATCATGGTTCTAATGCTAGGTTCTGGTTTCTCTACATTGATCTCGTTCATATATTCATGCTTTTTGACAGGGCCAGCAGGACATATGACCTAAACCTCTACATCTATGCTTTAGGCTCAATGATTCCTATATTCTTTGCAACTCACAAGCCAAGCTATGCCCGTTGGATGTCATTGTATCACCTCAATCTGCTTAATGACACATCCCGGAATCAAGCAAAGTTTTGAAGCAGGTGCACTCTCTGTGCGGAGAACTAGGAATACCTTTTCCAGAAGTGCATTTGCTATTACCTTACAGCAAGCTGTGAATAGGGATGCCGCATCCAGCCAGAATGTTGCAGTCCATATGGGGTTGACAGTGACAAGATCTTTTAGAGTATTTGTGAGTTGTCTCCTGGAAATGGCTGGAATCACACTGGTGGATGATGCAATACAGGACCTAAAGCCATCAAGGATAGCCAAAGACAATGCATACATTAAGAGCACGATCACAGAGGTAGAGAACACACTCAATCCATTCACTGTTAATGATGATACTCTGTATTACCTTAACACTGGATGGTGTGAAAGACAGACTTCTGCAGTCAAAAGAAACCGGATCTACCTGGCATCAAGTTTTTGTTAATGAATGTAATGTAGATGGTGGGCGTTTTGAACAGACTGTTAAGCAAAGAAAGGTGATAAATGTCACACAGGATGCAGTAAAAGTTAGATTCACCACAAAGGACAAACAGATCAAGGAAGAAAAATGCACTAGAGACATCTTTAGAAGGCTGTTGTATTTGTCAGTAACGCAATAACTTGATCTCAGTATTGACCTGTCCTGTCCTCTCACTCCAGTTCCTTTCTCAATGTGTCATATAACTGGTGATATGAACAAGACATCAAAGAGGACATTAATGGAAAAATTATAAGCAATGGGAACCTTGAATGCCATACCAGACAGGACTGATGTGTATATTATTGATGCTATGTTCTTCTTCCGTACGCTTGACATGCCATCCACCTAGGGGGGGATGGCAATGTCTATTTTGAAATAAGCTTGTAGCACTGGTGAAATTGTACACATAGTCTGTGACACATATCCGAATGGGCCAAGTATCAAGGACATTGAACATGACTTGTGTGGTAGGACACCCACTACCTACATAATCACTGGCTCGTCACAGAAAAGACCACCAGATCTCAACACGGCTTGGAGGACATCACATTTCAAAACAGAGTTTTTGGCCTTCTTGAAGGATGAATGGTCATCAGATAGATATGCATCGACTCTTCAGGTACATAAGGTCTACTTTGCAGTGGAACATGAATGCTACCTTTACACTTCAGCACGTGAAACTGTCAACAGGATCCTGGTTCATGAGCTTCAGTGCAGACATGAAGAAGCTGATACACGGTTACCGTACCATGCAAACTTTGTTGCTGTTAACCATGACGTGGTCCCAGTGATTGCCATTCGCAGTAACGACACTGACGTCTTCATCATCATTCTCTACCATGCTAGGTTTTTTAATGCACAGATTTGGATGGATGCTGGAATGAGTTCTAGAAATTTCATGCGTTTCATAGATATGTCACATATTGCAACCAAATTGACTGGACCTATTTGCAATGCTCTACCAAGCTTCCATGCGCTGACAGGCTGTGATTACACAGCCTCTTTTATGAGAAAAGCAAAGTGGAAGCCATTTGAAATAATGAAAAACAACCCTAGGTTCACATCAGCAATTAGTCACCTTGGAGACTCAGATGCCATCGATCCAGATGTTGCTGCTGTAGTTGAAGAGTACTTGTGCATTGTCTATGGAGTTCGGAACCTGAGAAGTATTGTTGAAGCCAGGCTTCAATTTTTCCGCAAGTTGTAGGCCCCTAAGAAGGAAACTTATCCGTCTGATAAAATCAAAACTACAGACCCCTGTTGTCTTCCCCCTTGCCAAAGAGTGTTACAACAGAAGTTGCTAAGAACTAACTTTGTTGCACACAAATAGAGGAATGCAAGGGAAGCCAATCCAGAGTCATTTGGTCCTGAAGGACATGGCTGGAAAGTCCAGAATGGCAGATTGATGATTGTCTGGTTCACGGGCTCAAATATTCCTGATAAGTTCACCATTGAAGAATCTGATGTACAGGAAGATGATGATGAGATCAGCCATTCCTCGGATGAAGAAAAGGAAATAGATTTTTAGAGAACTCCATACTAGTAATATAGCTGGAATAGATCTCACGTTTTATGCATATTTAGTAAACCTTTTGCAAATTTTGATGTATTATTTAGCCAAAATACAACTAAAACCCAAATCCAGCATTTCAAAGTGCTGAACTTGACCTTTTGACCCCTGGTGACCTCTAATAATAAATTAATTAATTTAATAAAATATCAAATAAACCTACACACCAATAGCATCATTTTGGTATATAGTTCTTTATTCTAGGCCCAGTGTGAGAGGAGCTGCAGCCAATTTACTTTCACCAACCCCAAAATTTTGCCAAAAAATGAAAAGCTCGTTTTCAGACAAAAGGTGTTAATAAACTCCACACCCACCACTGCCAAACTTAAAGATACCCATTTTTGGATGTCCCATGGTAGACCCTTTCCAAAAATGTCCACTAGAATTTTGGTCATCTCCGGTAAATAAATGGCTGCTAGCTCTCGCTCTAATATTCTTCCACATCCTTTAGTTTAATGTTATTCACATATTCAGTATTTCTTGTTCCCTCAAAATGCTCTATAAATTCTTTCACTTGTCCTTTTTGAACTTCTACTAGCTTTGTTTTCTTCTTCCATATTCCCTTTTCTCTCTCTATCATATTTTCATACTTTTGAAGGAGCTCTTCAACTATTCCTGTCACGTGTGACCTCTCGTATTCCAATATTTCCCGTATTCTAGCTAAGGCTGAGTCCTTAGCACCTCTTCTTAGAATTTCTCTTGGTACCACACATTCTTCCTCACCCATTAGTTTGATATTCACTTCAGTATTTCCTGATCCCTCAAAATGGCTTATAAGTTCTTTCACTTGTCCTTTTTGAACTCCTACTGGGTTTGTTTTCTTCTTCCATATTCCCTTTTCTCTCTCTATCATATTTTCATACTTTTGAACGAGCTCTTCAAATATTCCTGTCTCGTGTGACCTCTCGTATTCCAGTATTTCCCGTATTCTAGCTAAGGCTGAGTCCTTAGCACCTCTTCTTAGAATTTCTCTTGGTACCACATATTCTTCCTCACCCATTAGTGTGATATTCACTTCAGTATTTCCTGATCCCTCAAAATGGCTTATAAGTTCTTTCACTTGTCCTTTTTGAACTTCTACTGGGTTTGTTTTCTTCTTCCATATTCCCTTTTCTCTGTCTATCATATTTTCATACTTTTGAACGAGCTCTTCAACTATTCCTGTCACGTGTGACCTCTCGTATTCCAATATTTCCCGTATTCTAGCTGAGGCTGAGTCCTTAGCACCTCTTCTTAGAATTTCTCTTGGTACCACATATTCTTCCTCACCCATTAGTTTGATATTCACTTCAGTATTTCCTGATCCCTCAAAATGGCTTATAAGT
>NC_090726.1:21696173-21706173 GCF_036898095.1 Palaemon carinicauda | reverse complement strand
AAGAACTTCCGGAATTGGTGGCGTCTCTGAAGGTGCAGCTGACAAAGAAGCCTAGGCAACTGCGATAAATCTCTGGGCCTCGATCAGAAGAACCCACGGATCAGAATACCACTTGCATGGGGGCAATTTTGGAGCCACCAGGGTCATTCTGGTGTAATCAAGCTGAACAGATGAAATGAGTGTGCATCAAGGTGATCCCAAAGGGTGTTGGAAGGAATCTTCAAATATTACCCATGCATCTGGAAAGGGAGAGTAGAACATGGGGATCTTCCCGTTTTGCTTGGTGACAAACGGGTCGATTCCCGGAGCGCCTCATAAGATAAGAACCCTTTCTGTAACACAGGGATGTAGGGAACACTGCTCTCTTACAACCTGTCTCTTGGCCTAAATGTACCTTGCTGACAATTCTAAGGAGTGAAACACTGGCAAGATGTACATCCGGTTTGTCAGCTCACAAACAGGGCATGAGTGTGACCCTTGCTTGTCGATGTAGGCCACATTGATGGTGTTGTCGCTTATCACAACTACCAAGGGCCTCCTCAGATGTTCTTAGGATATTTGCAGTGCTACGTAGGACATTTTAGAGGACATTGATGTGCAGAGGCCTTTTTTCTCTGGTCAAATATCTGAGAGGATCATATCATTTAGGTGTGCTCCCCATCCCTCATTTAACGCATCTGAGAGCAGTTGCATGTCTGAAGGTAGAGACTCTGATTGGAGTTTCCTAATGAGATATTCCTAGTCAAGCTACCAGGTCAAATCATCCCAAACCTCCTGCTCCATTAGAACAGGTTGGATTGAGGGATCACTATGGCTGACCAGTAATCATCCAGACACCACTGAAGGAATCCCTGGTGGAACCAGTTTTTACTACGAGGAAAGGTGACAAAGAAGACTCTGGAAAAGTTGAGCTGGTACTTCTGTCTTGAACAGAAACGGTCGAACAACCTTTCTGAGCCAGCTGATGCGATCGTCTGAATAAAAGACACTCTGCTGTCATGTCTATCAACATGCCCTGATACTTCAATCTACCCTTGGGTATGATATTCAACATCGCCCAGTTTACCATAATTCCAAGATTATGGCAAAGAATATGAATCTGGTCTTGATCCTGTAGCAACTGCCTATCTGAGGAGGCCACTATCAACCAATAGTTGTGATACATCAACAAATATACCCCTTACGAATGGGCCTAAGCTATTACCTAGATGAACACCTGACTAAAGACCTGGGGCTACTTTTGTGAACACTTGATAAAAAGGCACATGAAAGTATGTGTCCTTTATATCTACCAAAAGAATGAAGTCTCCCTCTCTGGCATACGATAATACAAAATCTTACTGTATCTATCCCAAACTTTGACAAACAAACTTGTTCAGAGGAGAGATGTCGATGACAGAGTCTCCAGTTACTTGCTCCACATGCAGGAACTGACTATAGAAGTCCAGAGACTGTTCTTAAATGATTTCCAGAACATTCCTCTACAAAATACATTCCACCTTCGGCCAGGGCTCCCGGGGATGTTGAATGATCCAACGGAAACTATATCAGCAACTGAAAAGGTAGCAAGTCCCAAAGGAGACTCACTACCCAAGACTCGGCTCTATGTATCTGCCAAGTTGCCCAGTGGCGAGACAGGCATTGCTGTACTCTCGACAGTGTCTTTCTTTCCCTCCTATCTTCCTAATGCTGCCCATCATGGAAGGACCAGGCTAGGGTGCTCGAAAATTAAGAATGCACAGGCTCTTTTCGGGAGGAGGTTGTGGGCGGTGCTGCTCGGGTCCCTTTGGTAGAGAAACTAGATCCTCCCAAATTACTTGCAGGAAAACTTCTGGACTGTCTCATAATAGTGTAAATGCAAATAGAGGTTTCAAAGACAAAGTTTTCCTGAGTAACGATGGTTATATTCTGAGAATGGGCACAGGGCATTTCATCGATCCCAATCAAGGAGGCTTGGCCACCCCAAGGGTTTGGTTGCCCATCAATGTTTGGTTGCTGCTGCCTTTGAGGGGCCATGACTATAGAAGGAGATGTCACCTTGGTTCAGGATGTCCTAGAAAGCAGTCCTCCAAAATTCTACCACTGTCTCAGCATGTTTTGAGAAATGAGAGATCACCATGTCCTGCCTCTGCTTAAAGGTCGATTCACACACATCAGTGACGTATCAGTGCCACGTCCGCTCAGTGCTTCAATGTCAGTGAAAAAAATATCCTTGCTTCGAATTCAATCTACGCGTTTACACACGTCCGGCCCAGTTCAGTGTTTTGACTCTCAGTGACAGTTACGTCTCCGTTTTCCTGAAGCTGAGTATCGTTGCCATCGATATTTTTCAAGTTTTCACGGACGCCAGACGAGTGTTCTGAGCCAAGAAAATGGATGACGAACTACTAATTGAATTAGTGCGAAACAAATCAATGTACTGTCACTTAATATAAAAATAGAATAATAAAGAGTTGTGAAATCTCCAGCAAAGATTTAGATAGATAAGTACAGTAAACAACCAATTCCAAAGAGTGTGTATTATTTCACCTCAAACAAACTGCTAATCGTTCCGTTGGTTTTATGGCCTTTCTCCAGTGGGCGTCTTGTTTCTTCAGTTGAGTCTCCAGTCTACTGAACAATATCCTGAAACAGTTTTTGGACATTCTATAGTACTGGAAAAATTTTGTTTCATCATCGGTTAATTCCTTGAACAGAGTCGCAAACTCTCCTTCTGTTTCTCTTTTCTGCCACGCTTCATGTACCCACTTTCTCATCTTTACTTTTTGTTTAGCCTCTTCCTCTTCATCAAGAATTATGGCAATCATTGCCAACTCCACGTCCGAAAACTTTGCCATCCTAGGAAACACTGATTTCACGCTGCACGGCAACACCACGGATGTGTGTGCATAGACGTCACGGAAACAACACGGATATCACTGACACGGAGCACACACGGCACTGATACGTCACTAATGTGTGTGAATCGACCTTAACCCTGTTAGGCCACTGGTGGCCTAGGAAGGTCACAACCTTCCCATCAGACAGCACAGGGTTCTTGTACTTTTCCAAAGACTCCAGCTATGATAAACTTTTTGTCACTGCACCTTACAACTGGTTAAGCCAGGAGACAGTGTGTTGAGAGCCCATAGATGACACCTCTATGGCCGCTGACTCAGTTGGGCAATCGTCAGTGCACACACCAATGGGTCAACACGCTGACGAGCAGACACAGCGGTATCAGAAGTGTAGGACCTCCGCTGTCTGGAGAAGGTGATGGAGGAGGTATCAGGATCTTACTTGACTGACTGGACCCGAGCAAATTCTCAGTTGCACAGATCTGTTCGTCAATTCGATCCAAAGCAAAATCACCAAAATCCGACCATGGCAACTCCAAAGAGGGCCTTGAGTCTTGAGGAGCACCGAAGTGACGATTACTAACAAAGTTTCTCCCAGACGGAGGTACCAATGTGGTCTCCCCCAGGCCAATGCACTCACGGATAACGGAAAGGATAGTCACAAATGAACTCTCCGACTCTGCATTGTCTGCCTCCTCATACAAGTAGCATAAAAAGTAAAATTCATACAATCGTGTAATAAAAAATTATGAATATAATGTGTTACCTATAAAAAGCCATAGTTTTTCCAAATAAATCTTTTTAATACAAAAAAAACATTCACATTGCAGAAACATCATATATTCCCCTTCATCGCAAAATATACTTTTATTTACCCATTCATCAATTGTAAGAAATATCCTCATTATTACCAAACCCATTGTTTATAATATTGAATCTTTTTCTTATTATCTTCCATAAAAAGGTAATCAAGAAGATACTCAATTTACCGGTGCTCATTACCTCACATGAAAATAACGAGATAAAAAAAATATCCTCGTTCACATTCAATACCTACTTTTGTGTTTCCTGAAAGTTTCCTATGGAACTTTTATCGATATGATTAGAACAATAATTACCCAAGCAACATTCTCTCTCTCTCTCTCTCTCTCTCTCTCTCTCTCTCTCTCTCTCTCTCTCTCTGACATAACCAATATTATAATTATTGAAATAATTTAATATAAACATTAAAATGATGAATAAAAGAGCATGAATCACACATTAGTCATATTTTCCATCCTGTATTAAAAGCATATTGACCTCCAAAATAGTTTTGATTCGAGCCGATCTCCAATATTCCGTTCTCATAGTGAAAATGGTGAATTCGAAATCGAGAACTGGAATGCAAATAGGTGTTATTGGTTACCTGTCATTTGTATGGTCACTTTGCTCGCATGAATTAATGTTTATGACTGGCAAATGAAGTTGGACGCTAATACCAGATATCACAAGAGTAGATTTATCGATGCTGTTGGTAGTGATCAAATACAGTTGCGTATCACTATGCACTTTGGTGTTATGGAAACTATAACTGGATATTGCATATTAATTTTCATCGGGGTAATAAGCTTTAGATGAAATTAATGATTTAGAATATATGATAAATATGTATATTCATTGTATGGCATTCAGTCAATAAGAGGATAGGCATGAGTATGATCTATAATTCATTCATCAGTTTGAGAAGTATTTGATTTTTTTTCAAATAACTAACTATAGCGTGTCAAAAATATTTAGTTTCTCCATAATTCCTTAATTTTGATATTGTATCATTTTCAAGTAACTTATGTTTTCATATCATCGCAATGTGAACAGAGATTTTCAAGAGGAGTGTGTACAGTACATGAGCGTTTAAATGTATGCTTTTAAGCATTGATAAAGTAAAATTAAAAATTTCTTCATTGTGGATTTTTATTGTGTAATTAAAAGAAATACTTATAACCTCAAAATAAAGCAAAACTTCTCGACGACATATTTTTTTCTATTAGTGTTAAATTGGTCCATTAACCTCAAAGAGTCCGCTGTTTGTAGGAAGTACTTCAACCGAACGACCAAGCTGTTCCATACGCTTGCTGTAGTTTTAACTTAATTTCGATTTAGCTCAGGCGAATATAACCACCCCAGTGTGTTCACTTCGTTGCTACATGGAATGCCCATTATGAAATTACCGGAAATTCTAGGAAATTCTCGTTAGAGGCGAGTGGTTGAGTCATTAAACCAGCGAAAGGAGGCAGGAAAGGTATTGCGTTATTGCTTCAGAGGCGATGAATTTTACTCGCAAATAGTCTTACAGAGAATGTTTTAAAGGTCTAAAAGTCGCTCATTAATGTCAGAGGCAAGGGAGAGGACAATGCTCTTGGAGACATATTTTCCTAGAGCCTGGCCATATATATATACAGTACATATGATCAGAGCTAAAGTTCCCTCTCCATCAGGCTAAGACCAAGGGGTCCAGGCAATGGCTGCTGATGACTCAGTAGGTAGACCTATAGCCTCCAATAAAACTCTCCATTCATAAATCACAAGGATAGGGAAGTATCTGACACTTCCAGAAACCATCGAGCTCGAGAGGGTCTTGAACTCCCGTCCAGCAGATTGCCAGTTAGGAATATTTCCAATAGGGTACCACAAGCCTCTCTTGTTTAGGGTGGCGAAGGATTGGTTGATGTTAATTTAAGCCATAATTGGGTAATGTTTATAATTCCTCCATATAAAGTATGATACATATTTCAGTATTTCATCCAGACATTTCAACATTTAAGTTTTTGGCCGCTACGGAGCGTAGGCATTTTTCAAAAACGTTATATAAAAGGAAATTGCATATGTCAATGATTTCGATTGGTCTGATATAGATATTTTCAAGAATAAAAGAAGTTTCTTATCAAAATACTGGGAGGTATGTTTAAAATTTCTGACTCTGCTAAAAACTTATTAATCATTGGTTGTTTCCCATGAAGTATATCAAGCACTCACAGAGAAACCAGCAATTCATATATATATATATATATATATATATATATATATATATATATATATATATATATATATATATATATATATATATATATATATATATATATATATATATCTTTCAATATCATTTATTATTCTTTTAAATTTCCTGATTGCACATATGACCTTCAGCACATGGTCACATGTGTTATTGTATTTTATCATATCAAGAAACTAATATATCAGATATCATATATTTAGCAATAGTGTTGATCCCTCAAAAAGGAATATTCTTGTTTATTTATATCCGTTACGGAACAAAAGGTGAACTACTATGGATATGTTACCGTCGAAATATGATTGCATCGGAAATTTAATTATTATTATTATTATTATTATTATTATTATTATTATTATTATTACTATTATTATTATTATTATTATTATTACAAGCTAAGCTTTAACAGGGAAAAATAGTCCAGTAAGGATAGGTAACAAAGGAAAAATAAACTACAAGAGAAGTAATGACCAATCAAAATAGAATATTTTAGGAACAGTAACAGCATTAAATTACATCTTTCATACATAAACTATAAAAACTTCCAAAACACAAGAGGAAGAGAACCAAGATAAAACAGCATGCCTGAGTGTACCTAAAGCAAGATAACTCTAATCCAAGACAGTGGGAGGTAATGGTACAGAGGCTATGGCACTATCCAAGACTAGAGAACAATGGTTGGTTTTTGGAGGGTCCTTCGCCTAGAAGAGCTGCTTACCATAGCTAAGTAGTCTCGTCTACCCTTACCAAGAGAAAAGTAGCCGCTGAACAATTACAGTGCAGTAGATAACCTCTTGAGCGAAGATGAATTGTTTGGTAATCTCAGTGTTGTCAGGTGTATGAGGACAGAAGAGAACGTGAAAAGAATAGGGCAGACTATTCGGTGTATGTGTACGCAAAGGAAAAATGAACAGTAACCTACTACCTTTACTGCTCTGGCAAACCCATAAAAATACTTTCACATATTCTATAAAGAATAGTTACACCAGTCTCCATTTTCCAGTACCCTGTCTACGGATACTGCGCTTACTGAACGATCCAAAATTAGAAAAAAAAAAAAAGAGACAATGATGACCGAACTATACGTAGTTGCACATCGTACGAATCGCACTGTATAATGTGCAGTGTATATAACTAATAAAATGATGAGCAACTTTGCGAGATTACCTTCCTAGAACATAAATCCCAAATTTATCGCCAAACCATTGTCAGTATTATCATGCAAGTCCATGATTCCCCTTTGGCCTTTCAACCATTACTCTGCCATCCATTTTGAATTATAGCCTACCTTGATTTTGATTCAATATAAGAGGTCAATATCCTTTCAATTTTCGAAATCCAAATACTGTTCGTTTTCATTATGATAATTATTTATAACTTATATTTTCATTTTCAGGATACCAGGAATATGGAGAAGGCCTTAGTTTGGGTGAAGTGGCTGGCTGATACTTATTTTTTTTGCAGCTGATTTTATGGGTGTTCCTGATCTAAGGTACTTTGTGATCAGAGAACAATACTCATTGTTAATCAAATTAAGTCTTATTAAATTCATTTGCAATATAATATAAATAAGGCGAGAGAAACTTTTGAATGTTGCTTAATTAATGATAAGGGCAGTGTATCCGTTTTAGATTTTCAATGACAAAATCACGTCAGGTTTTGAAGTTTTTTTGGTCGCTGAACCGAAAATGTCTCCAGATTTTGTCCCATAAATCTGGTCACTCGTTTGAGAGTTTTGGTCCCCTGAAATTCGGTGACTTTAGAAATTCGACCCACTAGAACTTTGAACCTACTAATCTTGAAAACTCAGAATTTTCACTATAGAATTATATTTTCAGCATCGGAAAATAAAGTTTTCTTTTTTTTAAGTAAATTAGATAATATTTGACGAAATTATAGTAAAAAATAAATTTTGAACTTCTGGGTTACTGTTACCTCGACCTTAACCGTGACCCTATGAGATCCAAATTTTAAAGGGACCTCTTGCTTGATAATATGAAGTAAATCTGTCAAGTAGTTTTTTCCGTAAAGTTGTTAACAGAAAACTAAGAAACAAACACACACACACACACACACACACACACAAGGAAATGTACCAAAAATGATATCCCTCGCCCACTTCGGTAAGGATGGGGTAATAAAGAAATGCCTGAGATAAGTATTTGTTAATGTGTAAATAAAATATATATACAATTGATTTTTATAAGATCACAAAATAATAAGTTTACTTTATTAAAAGAATTGCTTAATTAGAGGGCAACTTAAAACTATGATATTCTCCTTTTCTCTTCTATTGAAATCCTAACTCTCAAGACATCAGGAAATCTATAGAAAGGAAAAGGGCCGATGGCTGCAATTAGATCATAGCAAATAAAAAAACTATCGGACGGAAAAAGATAAATTGTTAAAAATAGATAATTCATTCAGGCGTCTGAATAGAAAACTGCTCCACCTGAGATCAGCAAATCAATTAAGATATTCTGAACTGTACGCTGAGGAGAACGAAAAGTCCTTCATTAGGGGATACGAGTCGTAGGTTATCGGGATATTATCCTCCCAACTTTGTTGAAATCCCACAAAAAACAAATCTTTTTTGTAGGAATTCGTCGATACCTTCCATATGTAGAAGCAATTAAAGTCTACTCGAATTAGAGACATTCTACTTTAATGGCTTAAATTATATGTCTGGCTTCTGATAGGATTTTAGTTGCCTGGACATGCAAAAAGAAAATGAATGAAGAAGAGGCTACTTAGAGCACTGAATTAAAATCTACCAATTTTACTACTGAATAACATAAGGATTCATTTCAGGATATTCATACCGATATAGGCAATGAATTAATTTATATTATTACCATTTATAATTTAATCAGTTTTCATATGATAACGTAAAGAATATTTTAGGTCCGTGAAGCGATATATCTAATCAAATGTGCATATCCATTAACCATATGTACAGTATATATGTATATCAATAGTAACCAAATAATTTATTAGTTTGATATTAGTTTCGGCAATATTATCCTTGTAAACTTAAAATCCTATGTCTGATTAAAGTACTATTACTAAACTAAATATATGTTAATACATTAAACCTTATTGATATGCAAATCTATTGAAGCCTGAATAACCACATTATCAATATGGATCCGTAATGTTAACAGTGTGCTCATTTGCATACCGATACAGAGATGGTGAACTGGTCACATTTAACAAAAGTCTTTTTCTTGTAATTATTATTGTCATCATTATCATCACTATCATTACCATTATCACAAGCCTGCTTGTGGGCCGAGATAGAAATACAGAGTAATACGACGGTAGAATCTTGATATCGATGAAGAAAATATCAGGTACAAAACAAATTACAAAAAATAAAAATAACTGCGAAAACTTTCACGGACAACAATTTCCTGTGCAGCAATTTCCACAAGACTTTTTGAAATACGAATGAAATGGTTGATGAAATCTAATTTTTCAGGTTGGGTTAGTTTAGGGAGAAATGTGTCATTTTATTATTATTATTATTATTTTTATTATTATTATTATTATTATTATTATTATTATTATTATTATTATTAGCCAAGATACAACCTTAATTGGAAAAGGAAAATGATATAACCCAAGGGCTCCAAATGGGAAAAATAGCCCAGTGAGGAAAGGAAAAAACAACAACAATAATAATAATAATAATAATAATAATAATAATAATAATAATAATAATAATAATAATAATAATAATAATAAATGACAAAATAAAACATTGAGCTATGAAAATAATCAGGAGCATAACACTATGGGAGGATATTCCATTCCAGGCCTGATTTTCCATTTGGACCTTTTGTGAATTCTTCCAAAGCTCCTCCGTGTCTTACCTAATGCATATAAGACATTGCAATTCTTTGCAGTGAGATGAGTTCAGGCACTTCGGAGATGAGGTGAAATGAAGGAGATATGAGTTTTCTTTGAGAAGGTTTGGGTAGAATGGATCCCAGAAAAGCGAGAGAGAGAGAGAGAGAGAGAGAGAGAGAGAGAGAGAGAGAGAGAGAGAGAGAGAGAGATTTTTCATAATAGTAATATTCTTCTACGAAATCTGTTTGCCCATTAGATTATA
>NC_090726.1:21688673-21691173 GCF_036898095.1 Palaemon carinicauda | reverse complement strand
ATATATATATATATGTATTTATATACAGTATATATATACATATATATATAAACACACTATATATATATATATATATATATATATATATATATATATATATATATATATATATATATATATATATATTTGTGTGTACATATATATATATATATATATATATATATATATATATATATATATTATATATATATATTTATATATATATATATATATATTTATATATATATATATATATATATATATATATATATATATATATACATATATATATATATATATTTATACATACATATATATATATATATATATATATATATATATATATATATATATCTATTTATACATACATATACCAAAGGCACTTCCCCCAATTTTGGGGGGTAGCCGACAACAACAAGAAACAAAACAAAAAGGGGACCTCTACTCTCTACGTTCCTCCAGCCTAACCAGGGACTCAGCCGAGTTCAGCTGGTACTGCTAGGGTGCCACAGCCCAACCTCCCACATTTCCACCACAGATGAAGCTTCATAATGCTGACTCCCCTACTGCTGCTACCTCCGCGGTCATCTAAGGCCCCGGAGGAAGCAGCAGGGCCTACTGGAACTGCGTCACAATCGCTCGCCATTCATTCCTATTTCTAGCACGCTCTCTTGCCTCTCTCACATCTATCCTCCTATCACCCAGAGCTTTCTTCACACCATCCATCCACCCAAACCTTGGCCTTCCTCTTGTACTTCTCCCATCAACTCTTGCATTCATCACCTTCTTTAGCAGACAGCCATTTTCCATTCTCTCAACATGGCCAAACCACCTCAACACATTCATATCCACTCTAGCCGCTAACTCATTTCTTACACCCGTTCTCACCCTCACCACTTCGTTCCTAACCCTATCTACTCGAGATACACCAGCCATACTCCTCAGACACTTCATCTCAAACACATTCAATTTCTGTCTCTCCATCACTTTCATTCCCCACAACTCCGATCCATACATCACAGTTGGTACAATCACTTTCTCATATAGAACTCTCTTTACATTCATGCCCAATCCTCTATTTTTTACTACTCCCTTAACTGCCCCCAACACTTTGCAACCTTCATTCACTCTCTGACGTACATCTGCTTCCACTCCACCATTTGCTGCAACAACAGACCCCAAGTACTTAAACTGATCCACCTCCTCAAGTAACTCTCCATTCAACATGACATTCAACCTTGCACCACCTTCCCTTCTCGTACATCTCATAACCTTACTCTTACCCACATTAACTCTCAACTTCCTTCTCTCACACACCCTTCCAAATTCTGTCACTAGTCGGTCAAGCTTCTCTTCTGTGTCTGCTACCAGTACAGTATCATCCGCAAACAACAACTGATTTACCTCCCATTCATGATCATTCTCGCCTACCAGTTTTAATCCTCGTCCAAGCACTCTAGCATTCACCTCTCTCACCACTCCATCAACATACAAGTTAAACAACCACGGCGACATCACACATCCCTGTCTCAGCCCCACTCTCACCGGAAACCAATCGCTCACCTCATTTCCTATTCTAACACATGCTTTACTACCTGTGTAGAAACTTTTCACTGCTTGCAACAACCTTCCACCAACTCCATATAACCTCATCACATTCCACATTGCTTCCCTATCAACTCTATCATATGCTTTCTCCAGATCCATAAACGCAACATACACCTCCTTACCTTTTGCTAAATATTTCTCGCATATCTGCCTAACTGTAAAAATCTGATTCATACAACCCCTACCTCTTCTAAAACCACCCTGTACTTCCAAGATTGCATTCTCTGTTTTATCCTTAATCCTATTAATCAGTATTCTACCATACACTTTTCCAACTACACTCAACAAACTAATACCTCTTGAATTACAACACTCATGCACATCTCCCTTACCCTTATATAGTGGTACAATACATGCACAGACCCAATCTACTGGTACCATTGACAACACAAAACACACATTAAACAATCTCACCAACCATTCAAGTACAGTCACACCCCCTTCCTTCAACATCTCAGCTTTCACACCATCCATACCCGATGCTTTTCCTACTCTCGTTTCATCTAGTGCTCTCCTCACTTCCTCTATTGTAATCTCTCTCTCATTCTCATCTCCCATCACTGGTACCTCAACACCTGGAACCGCAATTACATCTGCCTCCCTATCATCCTCAACATTCAGCAAACTTTCAAAATATTCCGCCCACCTTTTCCTTACCTCCTCTCCTTTTAACAACCTTCCATTTCCATCTTTCACTGTCTCTTCAATTCTTGCGCCGGCCTTCCTTACTCTCTTCACTTCTTTCCAAAACTTCTTCTTATTCTCTTCATATGACTGACCCAGTCCCTGACCCCACCTCAGGTCAGCTGCCCTCTTTGCCTCACGTACCTTGCGCTTTACTTCCACCTTTTTCTCTCTATATTTTTCATACTTCTCTATACTATTACTCTGCAGCCATTCTTCAAAAGCCCTC
>NC_090726.1:21655804-21675804 GCF_036898095.1 Palaemon carinicauda | reverse complement strand
TTAATTTTAATTTTAATTTTAATTTTAATATCAATATCAATATCAATATCAATAATATTAGTAATAATATTAGTAATAATAATAATTTTAATAATATTAATATTAATAATACTAATGATAATAATATTAATAATATTAATGATAATATTAATATTAATATCAATATCATTAATATTAATAATATTAATAATAATAATATTAATAATATTAACAATAATAATATAAATAATATTAATAATACAAATGATAATAATAATAATAATATTAATATTAATAATAATAGTTTTAATAATATTAATAATAATAATATTAATATTAATGTTAATAATATTAATAATATTAATAATACTAATGATAATAATATTAATAATATCAATATTAATAATAATAATATTAACATTAATGATAATATTATTAATATTAATAATAATAATATTAATATTAGTAATAATAATAATATTAATAATAATAATATTAATAATATTAATATTTATGATAATAATATTATTAATAATGATAATATTATTAATATTAATGATAATATTAATAATATTAATAATATTATTATTAATATCAATAATTTTGATATTAATATTAATAATATTAATAATAATAATATTAATAATATTAATAATAATGATAATAAAATTAATAATATTAATGATAATATTAATAATATTAATAATAATATTAATAATATTGATATTAATAATATTAATATTAATAATAATATTAATAATAATAATATTAATATCAATATTAATAATAATATTAATATCAATATTAATAATAATATTAATAATAATAATATTAATAAACGGATTTTGAGCGAAGCGGAAAATCTATTTTTGGGTGAGATGGCCATGTCGTCCTGATGGAAGTTCCTAAAGGGTAGCATCCTTGGGTATATATAACTACGGCGATATTCCCAGAGAATTTACCTTAAGGTACACAGAATTTTAACTCCCGGAGAAAATATCCCTAATAAAGGAACCAGGGATATTGCGAATATCAGAGGACGTATTCTTGACACGCCACATAGCAATCTGCTCCCCGAACAGAGTTAACACTTCGAAGGGGGTCAATTGGCAAGAAAACGAAAAACGAGAAAGAAATGAGAGCCGCTCGCAAGGTATCTCTCCTCTCCTGTTTCGTAAGCGTGCATTGCGCCGCATCTGTATTCCTTGTAGCGATACACGAGGTGCTACAGATACTGTATGTAGGGAGGGGACCTACAGCCCTTTAAAAGAAAGGGAAGGGCGGGGTCCATCAGGACTAAATGGCCTTCTCACCCAAAAATAGATTTTTCGCTTCGCTCCCGTCCGTTTTTTAGGCTCAAGCCATGTCCTCCTGATGGAAGTATACCAGAACATTACTGTATCTGTGGATTCTCAAAACGTGCCGTACTCCCCGAAGGTATTTCTCGGCCAACTAGACCTGGAGACCTAAGATGTTACCGTCATACATCTTTTCAACTAACCATAGACCATGTTAGTGTTTCCTGCCCCCTACAGGGAAGAGTCATACTAGACTCTGGAAAAGTCTTGAAGAGTACATACAGTATACCTATGTATGAATAACAGACAAGCCAATATAGTGGTTTCACCCTATATCATGTAAAGCATATTTTGTAAAGAATCACTGAGTCAATATGAAATATCGACCAGTTCCCCGTTCAATACTGGATTGCATATCCGCCACTGTCCCCTTAGGGTATGGAGTCCTCCCGCTAGGGGAAAGCATAAACCAATTCAAAAAACGTTTGCATAAAGGAACAATCTATTAGAATTATCCCAGATAAATATACATAGTAAACGTAATGCTAAATCATTTCAAGTAAAATGACACAGGCGAAGGAGACGCAAGGTTCACTAGAGCTAGTTTATTGACAAACAATAAAACAAAACAGGTTAAACAACAATTATACATATATAAGAGGAGGATAACCAATAAATGAGCATAAGCATGATAGTGAACAGAAAACTTGTTTATCTGAAAGAAAAAACATTAGCGCCACTTTTAACATACCGAGGTATCAAAATCATAAAAGCCTGTATTACTAATCAGTTACATTAGCGTTGGAAACGCTTGGCACACGTGTCTGCACTTATGCTAGGTTCACCTTGGAATATGGAACAGTCAATGTGGGCAACCCAGGGCCCTTACACTTAGTTTGTAGAACAGTTCGTAACTACACACTCACCCCGGAATTAATCGTCCCAATTAAATCCACTGTTCCTCGCAGAGTTAAACAGAAGGGTTAACGACACTACCCACTGCTACCACAGACCTCTTCAGTTGCTCCACTTGCTTCCCATAGTGACGAAAGAACACTCTGGAAGACTTCCAGCCAGTGTATGAGCGAAGATGTTTGAAATCCATACTATTAAAGAAATTTAAGGATGAGGCAACTTTCCTCGGATCGTGACCTGAGGGTGTACTGTCTGGATCCGCTTTGCGAATAAAATAGGTGATTTTCGCCCTAAGTTGTTTCAGTGATAAATTTGAGCCTGGTGTTTCTCCCCTGAATAGTTGACCACCCCTGAAGTCTGAAGTTCTACGAAGATAGACCTTTAGGCATTCCACTGGACATAGAGATGCATCTTCTTTCAGAGGGCAGATTCTCCAGGGACCCCACCTGTTGGTGGGGTAACTCGTTCTTATCGAGAAACGTAGGATCCGGAAACAGGTTCAGTTCTCCCTCATCCAAGAACTGAACACGACCCTCCTCTCTCGAGAGGGCTACAATTTCACTAACCCTGGCCCCCGACGCGAGTGCAAACAGGAAAATAACTTTTTGGGTCAAATCCTTTAAAGCGCACTCCTCATTGTTCAACAGCGAAGCGAAATGAAGAACTTTATCTAAAGACCATGAAATGGGCTTTGGAGGTGCTGATGGTCTGAGCCTAGCACAGGCTTTCGGATTTTTATTAAAAATATCGTTAGAGAGGTCGACCTGGAAGGCATATAAAATGGGTCTTGTCAAAGCAGATTTACACGTTGATATTGTGTTAGCTGCTAACCCTTGACCATGGAGGTGGATGAAGAAAGATAAGCAGAAGTCTGTCGAGATCTTTTGCGGATTCTTCGCCTTGAGAAAGGCCACCCATTTTCTCCATGATGACTCATATTGCCTTCTAGTGAATGTGCACTTATATTCCTCTAGGAAGTCTATACTGTCTTTCGAAATCCCGAAACGTTTTCTCACCACTAGGGAGAGAAAATCATGAGCTGCAGGTTCCGGGTTTTCTGTGATGAAGCGCAGACAGTTGACTTCTGAACTCTCTGGGTCAGAACTGGATCTGGTAACGGTAGACACTTCAGCCGTAGTTCCAATGCCAGAGGGAACCAAACGCTGTTCGGCCACTTGTGAGCCACTATTGCTGCTACTCCCTTGAAAGATCTCAGTTTGTTGAGGACCCTCAATAGAAGGTTGTGAGGAGGGAACAGGTAAATCCTGGACCATCTGTTCCAATCGAGGGACATCGCGTCCACTGCTTCCGCCAAGGGATCCTCGTACGGGGACACGTAAAGGGTAACTTCTTGTTGTCTTTCGTCGCAAAGAGGTCTATCTCGCTGTCACATTGCGGACTCCTTGAAGGTGAACTGCCGACAGGTACCACTTCTTCTTTTCCGCCAGTCGAAAGATGGCCAATATCACCTGGTTGAGTGGTGGTGACCTCGATCCTTGTCGATTCAAGCATCTCACAATCACCTCGCTGTCCAGCATCAACCTTATGTGGATCGAGGACGAGGGGAGACTTTCTTCAAGGTAAGGAGTACTGCCATAGCTTCCAGAAAGTTTATGTGAAATGTCTTGAATAGATTGGACCAAGTTCCTTGGGCCTTCTTTCGATGAGAATGACCTCCACACCCCTCCTTCGAGGCGTCTGTGTGAATAGTCAACAAGGGGGAGGTGGCTGAAGAAGCACCGACTTCTTTAGTTCCCTGTCTTGGGACCAAGGCCTGAGAAGCGTACGTAGAGGAAGCGGTACTGGTCTTATCAGATCTCTTCGCGCGTTTTTGATGAATAACTTCTCCAAACTCCGGTTGCATCCTTTAGCTGTGCTCTTAGCACCAGGTCTGTTACTGAGGCAAACTGGAGAGAGCCCAGCACTCTCTCCTGTTCGCGTCTTGATATCCTTTCGGATTGCAGAAGTGTCTTGACAGAACCACCTATCTCCTTCCTCTTCTTCGCCGGGATGGAGAGTTGGTTTGACACTAGGTCCCAGTGGATTCCCAACCACTGGAACTTTTGAGATGGAGAAAGTCGAGACTTTTTTCTGTTGATCTTGAAGCCTAGATACTCTAGGAACTGGATGACCTGTAGGGAAGCTTGCAAACATTCTGTCTTGGATGCTGCCCACACCAGCCAGTCGTCCAGGTAGGCTACCACCTGGATTCCCTTTAAGAGTCTTCGATGTAGCTTGAACCCTAGGTAGAGGGAGAGTTGACGATTGATTGGAATGTGCCAATAGGCGTCTGACAAATCTATGGAGACGGTAAATGCCCTCTTGGGCAGTAAGGTCCTTATGTGTTGCAGTGTTAGCATCTTGAACTTGCAGTTCACCATGAACTTGTTGAGTGTTGACAAGTCCAGAATGACTCTGAGTTTTTCTGAGTCCTTCTTGGGAACACAAAACAGCCTCTCTTGGAATTTGATGGACTTTACCCTTCGGATTACTCTTTCCTCCAACAGTTCTTGAATGTACTCCTTCAGAACGGGGGTGGAGTGTTGGTAAAATCGAGGGCACGGGGGTTGAGTGCTTTACCAGCTCCAACCCAGTCCATTCTTGAGTAGGCTGTGGGCCCAGGGATCAAAGGTCCACCGATCCCGAAAATTCGAAAGTCTCCCTCCTACCGGTATCATCTCACTTTGACTGCTGTTGCCCTGAGGCCTTGCCTCCTTGACCGCGACCACCCCTGAATCCCCTCCCCCTTGAGGGGCGTCTAGACGAACCTCTGGCTGCTCCTCTAGGCTTCGCTCGAAAGGTAGTTGACTGCCCTTCGAACGCTGGGTTAAATGCCGGAGACTGCGTCGACACGGCTTGGGGTACCCACTGGTACGTGGTCGAGGTTTGTGCCACCATCTGGGGCACTGTAGGCATAGGAAGTTGCTGCTGCTGCTGCTGTCTGAATGGCTTGGCTGGCTGAGAGGATAGCCTAGTCTTCTTAGTCTTCCTCTTTGGTTGGGGACCCTCATCCGGGGAAGACTTTCTCTTGAGAGATAGGCCCCACTTCTGGAGAAGGTTTCTATTCTCCGTGGCGGCCTTATCTACAACCTCCTTGACCGCTTCACTAGGGAAGAGGTCTTTGCCCCAAATGTTGGAGGAGATTAGCTTCCATGGCTTGTGCCTCACCGCAGCCGAGGCGAACACGAATTCCCTACAAGCCCTCCTAGCTTTGACGAAGCTATAAAGGTCCTTCGTCACTGTGACTAGGTGTGTCTTAGCCACTACCATGAACATTTCATGGACCTTGGGGTCACTTGCCATTGTCTCTAGAGTCGTTTGATGAGACATTGAGGCAGCAAGGGTTTCTTTTGTCTCAAGCTCCCTGCGCAAAAGAAAGTCAGACAGCTTGGGGAGGTTCTCACCGAACTGACGTCCGGCAATATCAGCCTCCAACTTCCCGACTGAGAAGGTAAGATGGACGTCCTTCCAGTCCTTGTGGTCCATGGGTAGGGCCAAAAACAGAGGTTTACACTCCTCCAAGGAGGGGTATGGCTTACCTGCCTCGATTGCTTTCAGCACAGCCGTAAACCCTTTCTGCATAAAGGGGAAGGCTCTAGAAGGAGAGGACACAAAGGAAGGGTGCTTCTTACTCAAAGCAGGTACCTTTGAGTTTGTGAAGCCCCTCTCTTTCATCGAGCTTGACAGTAAAGCTTGAGCCTTAGCGTGGTTCAAAACTATGACCTCCTTCGGCTCCGTTTCTTCGTTTGAGGCTGGTTCCTTCCTTAGACGGACATAACAGTCCGGATACGACTCCTTGCTGGGCCAGAATTCCACCTCCTCAAGGGGGACTGAGCCCAACTTCTCCGAAATGACGATTTTTCCCGTCGTCATAGGCAGGTGCTCGGCATACCTCCAAGGGTTGGCATCTGAGCACAAGGGAAGGTCTTTCACGCTGAGCTTCTTCTGGGGCCCACGTAATGCTGCAAGTCTCCGCATCTCCAGCTTTATTGCAGCAGCCTTCTCATTAATTTCCCTCTGCATATGTTGGATCATTCCAACGATGGAGGAAAGGGTTTTTCCCAGCTCATCTGGGAGAGAGGACGATGTTGAGGGAATAGGGTCAGGGGCCTGAACCGGAGTAGCCAACACCTCGTCAACCTCTTCCTCTTCATTGTCTGGAGCCGGATCTTCTTCCTGGTCTTCTGCCAGAAGGTCATCTTCCAAACTCTCGGACACCTCCGACATCCTATCATCCAATTGGATGTCCTGCAAGGCGTCCGCGACTTCAGCGTCCACCGGGATCTGAACTACTGGTATCTCCGCTTGAGGCTGGGGAATCACTGCCTCAGCTGACGCCTTGGGGAAAAGGTAAGCCCTCATCTTCTCACTTGGAAGATAGGGCCCAGAAGTGTTCTTCTGAAAGCCCCTTACCTAGGTACGAAGCTCCCTTGCTGCGTCCCTTGACTCAGCCGTCTTAGCGGAATCAAAAGCCTCAGTAATCAGGTTTGTGCACACGGTACATATCTGCGGGTCCCAATACCGGAGATCACCTTTGGAGACTGCGCATGCTGCGTGCCTCCTACACAAATCATGTCCGCAGAAGTTCTTGCTGCGGACGTTGCAGAAAACGCTTCCACACTTCGGATGGTCCTCCTGTAAAGAGAAGAAAATTCCATGAGTATCAAGTGAACTACGTATCACTGGATATACATAGCTTAGCATAACTAAACTAGAAAGGAAAGACACACACTTGTATTTCCCGCACAGTCAATTGCTGCAACCTTCCAGATAATAAAATTGTATGGTTAATCTATTTTAGAGCAACCAATAATTAATTTCCAGAGGAAACAGGTGTAGCTCACACCCAAATAAGTGATTTTAAAATGCTGGATAGTAGACAAGAAAGAACTTACTTTCTTTATCTGTAAGGTTACACCAAAGGGCTGTGCAAGACAACACAAAAGTGTTAGAAAAAAACTTAGTGTTGTAACAAATACTATACTATAATTTTCTCCCTACAGTATATACTATACTGAAAAATACTGGCTACAGTATAGAAGGTAATGTGTCGGCTGGCACACACCTTAACTAGTTCCAAAGTATACTACTTATAAACTATAAGGTGGAAGAACGCTGGTTCAAATGCGTGTGCCGGCAGTCACTACACAAGATAGCACCCGGCTGCCAGCCGCCAAACGTAGCGGCCGGCAGAACCTCGGTGTGTTTCTATTGCCGGCCGGCAACTAAACAACAACAGCACCCGGCTGCCGGCCACTGATCGTAGCGGCCGGCAGAACAAAGGTGTGATATATAGCCGGCCGGCAAAGGTATACAACCAATGCCGGCCGGCAGCAAAAGAACCAGAGAACTCAGACTGCCCGGCTGCCGGCCACTTAGGCCGGCAGCCGGGCTAGGGTACAACACTAGAAGAAAAACAGAATGGATGCCGGGATAAGAGACTGTACTGCCTCATAACCCGGCAACCCGAAAGAGTGCACATAAGGAAGGGGAGAATATAACTTCAGGCTTCCTGAACAATGCCATCTGGCTCTTCAGACAAACATGGATGAGAGACCAAGGGAGGTTCGGGCAGCACTCAAAGCAGAAGACCCTTGCCGGCCGGCACGCACTGCCAGCCGGCAAGGGACTGAGTCAACCCCACATCCTAACCTATGCTAGATACAGATGTAGAATGACGGACAGGAATGCAATGGCTAGGCCATTACTAAGGAAAGAGGGGGAAAGGGAGAAGAGGGTCCTGCCAACCTTGCTCTAATAATGAATCACCCGCAGCCAAGAAAACTCATCTTAGCCTAGGGGAGATCCGAGGAGGGAGGCCAGTAATACTTGCCAACTCCCTCGGAACCAAAGCAAGGAAGGCGTTGTTATTCACAGAAAAGAGGATCTCATCCTCCACACCGAGAACAACAACACTGGACTAGTCTGCTAGATCACAAAAAGAAGGAATCATCACGTACAGAAACCTTCGAAAGTGAACTAAGGAGGCTAAGCCTCCTATGTCTGCTGTCAGCCTAGCAAGGGAATCTCAACCACAAGCTAGACAGAAACAGACTCAGACTAAGAACTATGATGTCCTGCCCCCTTCCTGAAGCCAGACTTACTGGAAACAGAAAAGAACAGAAACACCCTAATATAGTTGTATCTAAAGTCAATTCAGATAAACCATTAGGGTTAAGCCCAAGGCTTAAACAGAGGGAAAGGGATTGCACACCTTCTCCGAAGAGAAGAGAGCAACCGGGGAGTGTGAGAAAGTATACTATGGCCCCATAGACAACTAGCCTAGGCGCAAAGAGAATCGATTACCTAAATCACCGAAACTCACTCGTATACTATCTTGGAATAAAATCAACATAATCTTGAATGTATAAAACAGCCTAAAGCTTCAATAAAATTTAAAACACTCGGAAATCTGAATATCATGCAGGAAAGTACTAGGGCCAAACGACTAGGCTACAAGGTTTAGCGTAGGCCAGAATCGACAAATCCTTCGCCCAAACAGAAATACTAAAAGCATCATATAAAGAAATCCTATGTAACACTGAATAGCTAAAATTATTAAAGCGAAACAGCCGGGAACGTCGCTCTGGCTAACTAAATAACTCATACATAGCGAGTGACAGCGTCCAGGACGCCTCCGGTAGGCAACAGCTCTTGTAACAGCGATATCACTATCAAATCACTTTTAAAATTACCAAGAGCTTACATTTATACATAAAAGAAATAATGCTCAACTTATCAAAAGCAGAAGTTGGAGAAAGCATAATAAAGTTTAAATAATCCAAGAATTGCGAGATAACACAGGGAAAAACACCGAGTTGTTGAGCTACGCAAAAAGGAATACAGATGGCGCCGTGAGCAGCGCAGTGCACGCTTACGAAACGGGAGAGAAGAGATACCTTGCGAGCGGCTCTCCTTTCTTTCTCGTTTTTCGTTTTCTTGCCAATTGACCCCCTTTGAAGTGTTAACTCTTTTCGGGGTGCAGATTGCTATGTGGCGTGTCAAGAATACGTCCTCTGATATTCGCGATATCCCTGGTTCCTTTATTAGGGATATTCGCTCCAGGAGGTAGAATTCTGGGTACCTTAAGGTAAATTCTCTGGGAATATCACCGTAGTTATATATACCCAAGGGAGCTACCCTTTAGGAACTTCCATCAGGACGACATGGCTTGAGCCCAAAAATATTAATAATAATAATAATAATAATAATATTAATAATAATATTAATAATAATAATATTAATAATAATATTTTCTCGTCGTTATGAGTTAAACAACTCCTGTGTAAAAGTATTGTTTCAATGTATATCCATATTCTGCATATATATTTTTCTCCTTTGTTAATTCCTGGTAATCTATAGAAAAACTTGACTCGATTGATTTATAGACATCGAGAGTTTCCCAACTGTTTAAACAAAATAGTGGCGAAACAAAATCCAAGTAAATATTAAAAGTTTTTTTTTAAAAGGTATCTAAAAGTAGGTGATTTTCTTGAGAACTACCGGTGTTTCGGATTCCTTTAAGTGTACTTGATCTGGAGGACTTATTTATTGCTTGTTCTAAGAGAGATAATTTTATATATTTTCTTTAGATATTCTTAACCTCCTTATTGTTGACTCACTGATAATCTTCATGTTCAAGTATTCATTTTATCACTATTCTCGAGATCTGTCGAAACAATGGAAATGAGTAATAAATTACTTGCTTCCACTCGAAACGACCCCCCCCCACCTCTCTCTCTCTCTCTCTCTCTCTCTCTCTCTCTCTCTCTCTCTCTCTCCTATTGATGATTATCATTAAATCATTGTGTTAGTTTTGTGTCAATCAGTTTTTAATCGATGTACAGTTTTCCACCCACATATGAAAATAAATAATTGTGTGGTATTTGTCTCTATGCTGAGCAATTTTAACTATCTCTCTCTCTCTCTCTCTCTCTCTCTCTCTCTCTCTCGTTCGTTTGCCGTGAGGTTTTATGAGTCCAGGCTATATTTGTACACTTAAAACAATTCGAACCAACAAATAACGTCACGGAATAATTGCTTTCGCTTCGAATCGCTGTTACAAGTGACATTAGATTAGGCATTCTATTTGGTTTGTAATCATTGCCATGTGTAAAAAAAAAAAAAAAAAAAAAACATTTATTAATGGCAATGCAAAGGTCGAAACATATTGAGCGTACATTTGAAATAAAAATGTTTCAGCTTAATGGCTATGATAGTATATGGTATATTAGTGAGTTTAATCTATTGTCGGACATATGACATTTCGCATAGTTTCCCGTTTTCAATTTGTGACTTATTGCTATTACCACATTAAATGCAATGGTGGAGAATATGTATAGTACTTCAGCTGCTATTACTAACACTACTAATTATCATTATTGCCTCCGCCTAATTCGAAGATTTTGGGAAGGTTTTGTATTCATGCTTATCTGTTTGTTAAATATTTATTAATTTTTTTGCTAGCTATTTTACACAGCAACTGCAGTACCGATTTTTCCCAAACTTGGTAGTCATGTTAGACATGAGACAGGAATGAATCTGTAACATATTGGATAAAATATATCGATTTATAATTACGCAGCAGTACTATGAAAATAATCTCAATGTTATGTGAAAGGCAAATATTCCTAGTTTTTTTTTTTTTTTTTTTTTTTGTGTGTGAACAACAACATGCAAAACCTACTGACCAATTAAAACGATAATTGGTGGACATGTGGGGTACGTCCCAAGGACAAATTCAGTAGATTTTGAAGTTGGCGTGAAAAATTTATTCTCTCTTCTTAGTCCCCCTCTATTTTAATTTGTTTTTGTATATGCATAGCGTAAGTTGACACGGCAAATATTAATTTAGTAGAAAGAAGTGAATAGAGACTTATGGTCCGCTGTAGTGACCCCGTGGATGGTACAAGCTGAAAGAAAAATAAGAAGTTTATGTATGGCCTTACTAGGTCTGTATCTGCAGGTCTAGATTTGGGTTGCACTCTTCTTAATCTATCATCCTTGCTGCGTTCTGAGTTGCACGTCTCTAGAGAAAATTCCATTCCGTGGGTTTCACATTCAAATATTTTAAGGTTTCCTTTAATGTCTTTTTTGGATCAACCCTGACAATTCCTGGGCTATATACACTCATCCATATTCGTCTCTCCATTGCCTTCTTATTTTCATCTTTAGGTTATCATCTTTACCTATCTTCCATCTCATTTAGGTTTTATCTTGTATGTCCCTTAACTTTACCGATTTTGTAGGAAATGCATTTTTTTTCACTAGGAGCAGAACTAATTCTCGTGCTTGTATCGCAGATTTTAATTCTTACTTACAGGAATTCTTTTTTCTTTCAGGAATATAACTTTACCACTTTCTCATACAAGATACACTGCAGTATATAGAGATCTTCCAGTGCAAAGCTATAACGCCATAGTTACTTCTACTCTGGTAAGCTTATCTTTTTTCTTGATTTTCCTTAACCTGTTTATAATTTATCATTCTTATGACAGTTTTATTAGTATTACAGGATCTATTAATGGTATTTTGAAAATAGACAAGCCTCTTTTTATATTCATAATCATACGCTTCCCAAGTCTAGTGCTTTCTATACCAGAAGTTTTTTTTCTTAAGATATCAAAATAAACATTGATATATACTGTATACATATATATATATATATATATATGTGTGTGTGTGTGTGTGTATATATATGGATATATATATATATATATATATATTATATATATATATATATATATATTATATATATATATATATATATGTATATATATATGTATATATTTATGTATATATATATATATATATATATTTATATATATATATATATATATATGTATATATGTATATATATATATATATATATATGTATATGTATATGTATATGTATATGTATATATATATATATATATATATGTATATGTATATGTATATGTATATGTATATGTATATATATATATGTATATATATATGTATATATATATATGTATATATATATATATATATATATATGTATATATATATATATATATATATTATATATATATATAATGTATATATATTATATATATAATATATATATATATATATATTATATATATATATATATATATGTATATATATATATATATATATATATTCATTAGAAATTTTCAAAGGTAAAAGGAAAATATAATCCAGTTGAACAACAGTATGTAATCCCCTTTTTGTGTAATAGATAAAACTGCTACTTAATACGACTGTAAAAATCTCTTATAAAAATAAAGTATTAATTTTGTCAAAAGTTGATAGCCTGAAAAGTCGTATTTCCAAGTCGATACTCGTTGCTCAATAAAAAAAAAAAAAAAAAAAAAAACAAGCATTTTATTTTGATAGAAATAGTTCAATATGCAATACCTAAATCTGTTTGTAAATTTACCTTATATTGCAAAATCTTTATAGTATTTCATAGGAATGTATTTTGACTATATAAAAAAAAGGGCATCACTCGCTCTAAGAGCTCTTTTGCATAAATGAAATTTTTCTCTATTTTACTCTTTACCTGAGTATAGTTTTCCATTCGTAACTATATCTAGTATAAAGCGAATGGAAGGTGAGAAACTGATATACATATATATATAAATATAAATATATATATATATATATATATATATATACAATATATATATATATATATATGTAAATATATGTATATATACGTATATATATATATATATATATATTCATATATATATATATATATATATGTAAATATATGTATATATACGTATATATATATATATATATATATTCATATATATATATATATATATGTTACACCCGATCTGTGAAATTGCCCATTTCATGAAGTGGGCTAACCACTTGCCCATTTCATGAACTGGGCAAGTGGTTTGCTCACTTCATGAAATGGACAAGTGGTTAGCCCAATTCATGAAATGGGCAATTTCACAGATCGGGTGTAACATATATATATATATATATATATATGTATATATATGTATATATATATATAGGCTATATATATATATATATATATACATATCTCTATGTAAGTATGTATGTATGTATGTATATACATTGAAGGCGACTACCTTAATGGTGCCAAAGTATTTCCCACAGGAATCCTCGTATTTTCTCAGCTTCTTCATATTCTCAAGATTGGTTGAAGAATCTGCGACTTTATTTTTCCTTTATATTTATTCTGTTCACTACACAACTGTTTCGACAAAAATGTCTTTATCAAGAGCTCATTGACATAAGTTTACAATTCCTTTATATGTGTGGTTCAACGAAAATACCATACACACATACTGTACACATACACACGCACACTTACACACACGTATGTGTATATATATATATATATATATATATAATGTGTGTGTGTGCATGTATGTGTGTGTGTCTGTCTGTCTGTGTGTATAATCCCTCTCTGAGTGGGGCTTCCTTAACGTGATGAAAGAGTTTGTGCATCGCCATGATCAGCCAAGTTGTGCTAGTGAGGGCTACCCATACTAGGTTGGTGTCCTGTGAGCGATCATACTTAATTCTATCACCATCCTGAATCCGCGCTGGCTAACGTGGAGATGAAAATTACCTAATCTCAAATATAACTAAGGACATGTCTGAGCCTTTTGTCCTGCAGTGGACTAGAAACGGCTTGTACATATATATATATATATATATATGTATGTATGTATATACATATCCTAATAAGCCATGTATGTTTTATACAATAATGTTTTTATTCTCTTAACGACCTCAGGATCAGAGTCCTAGGCGAAATCACACAAAGACAATTGCTTTTGGCCGGCTGGGAATCAAACCCTGGTCAAGGAAACGTGTGAGTGAACAGTGACATACCACTTGGCCACGAATTGTTTGTATATATATATATATATATATATATATTGTAATGACAGTGAGACAAGCGTCACCAAGATCAACTGATACTTTATTCAAATATGCGTGGGAGTATATTACAAGGTGCACACGGAAAGGTAGGATGGCGCTGGCGCCAAATCAGATTGAATTGCCCGTCAAAATATATGTGTTTTCTTACACTTACAAATATACGAATTATGAGTTAACAGAAACATGTAATGAAATAATACATATGTCAAAATGTAGCTCTGATAGAGCGGAATACATATACATGGGAAACCACGGTGTGGCGAAAGGAGAATTCAAATAAATAAACAGTTTGTTGATTTTCTGGACGACGAAGGGAGCGGTGTCCTTACAAGTACTTCCCCCCCCCCCCCCAAGACATCGGGCGGCGTAGAGGGCTGATGATCAATCTTCGTATCTTTTCGGGCGTCGGAGGGTCTCTCTTGTTTTTGAACAGAGGGGCGCGCCGGCGGTCGGCGTAAGGATCTCTTCCTCTTGTCGTTGTTTGATGATTTTTCTTTCGTTAGGCGCCTAGTTTTGAGGTGGCACTCTGGATCTGCCAGGTCCAGCGGAGGCGGTGTCGCTTCCTTCGAGAAACGCTGGTTTCACGCTGTCTATTGAGACCCAGTCCTCTTGGCCATGGACGTCGAGAAGGAAGGCTTTCGTTGTCTTCTTAATTACCCGGTAGGGGCCTCGATAAGGTCTAGTTAGTGGTTGTCGATGAGCGTCGACACGGACGAAAACGTACCCCGCAGTCATCAAGGTTTTTTGGCTTGAAGTGCTTGGTTCTGTCCTGGTAAGATTTGAGACATGGCCTGAACTTCCTGGCGATGTCCCTTAGGTGATCCAGCTGCGTGTCGTCGGTTGATGAGGGGAAAGAATTCGCCAGGAACTGCGAGCGCCTCCCCGTAAACTTTTTCGGCGGACGAAGGTACGCCGTCTGCGCGAGGGGGCGGTGCGAAGGCCGAGGAGTACCCAAGGAAGTCGTGATTTCCAGTCCCCGTCGGTGCAGCTCGCCATCAGGGACGCCTTGAGGGCGCGGTGAGTTCTTTTGACCATGCCGTTTGCTGCGGGGTTGTATGCCGTGGTGCTGTGGAGCGTCGTCCCCATCAGGTTCGCCAAAGCGAGCCATATTTCTGAGAGGAAAGCGGGGCCTCTGTCTGTCGTGATGTCGTCAGGAACGCCAAATCTGCTCACCCAGCTTGACAGGAGGGCTTCGGCGCATGCTTGAGTCGTAGCTTCGGTCATCGGCGATGCCTCCAACCACTCGTGGAGCGATCGATGATCGTAAGCAGGTAGCGAGCAGATCCAGAAGGGGGCAATGGTCCCACGACGTCGATGTGTATGTGACCGAAACGTCTTTTTGGGTGGGGGAAATCGCCTACCCCCGATTCGGTGTGACGGCTGACTTTGCTTGACTGGCAGTTGATGCATGACTTCGCCCATTCCTGGGCGTCCTTTTTTATCCCTGGCCAGACGAACTTTTCGGTAGTGCGTCCTGAGGGGTGTGAAAGTCCATGGATGATATCGAATATTTTCCTTCTGCAGGAGGCTGGTATACAGGGACGTGGGCGGCCGGTGCTGGTGTCGCAAAGAATAGTTACTCCTGCTGGTCCGAGGGGAATCGCACTTATCTTGAGCGCGGATGGCCCCGTCAGGTGATCCTGTGCTTCTCGGTCGGTGCGTTGTTCGGTTGCGAGACTGGCGTAGTCGATTCCCAGGTGGATTGCGTCAATTTCAATCCTTGAAAGGGCGTCCACGACTGGGTTTTTCTTTCCTGGGACGTAACGTATGGTGCACCCGAATTCGGCGATTGTTGCGAGACGACGTTGCTGTCGGGAGGACCATGCGTCTGTCGATTTCGGGAAAGCGTGTACGAGTGGTTGATGGTCCGTCGCGATTGTGAAGGGAGTGCCCTCCAAGATGTGCCTGAAGTGGCGGACGGCGAGGTAGACGGCGAGGAGTTCCCTATCGAAGGTGCTGTATCTTGTTTCGGCAGGTTTCAATTTCTTGCTGAAGAATGCCAGCGGTCTAGGAAAACCATCGACGAGTTGCTCCAGCACAGCCCACAGGCGACGTTGCTGGCATCGGTCGTTAGTCGCAGGGGCGCGTTGTCATCGAAATGAGCCAGGGTGGTGGCATTCGCGAGGGCATCCTTCATCCGGGCGAATGCCTGTTGCTGGGGCAAACCCCACTCGAGTTTTTTCGCTTTTCCTTTCAGGACGTTGTCGAGGGGTGACAGTGTTTGTGAGATGTTGGGGATGAAGCGCCTGTAGTAATTGACCATCCCCAGGAACTTCTGAAGTTGGCGGATGGTTGTAGGTATTGGGAACTTTCTGATGGCGTCGACCTTGGTTGTCATGGGTTTTACCCCGCACGAGGATACGCGGTGATCAAGAAAATCCACTCCTTCCGCACCGAACGTGTATTTGTCGAAACGTACGACCAGGCCGTTCTCCTGTAGGCGTTTGAGGACGGTGCGATCGTGCCTCCTGTGTTCCTCCTTGGTTTTCGAGAATATCAGGATGTCGTCGACGTAGCAGACGCAGAAAGGTAGGTCACCAGAATGCTATCCATTAGTCGTTGGAAAGTCGACCCAGTGTTGCGTAGACCGAAGGTTGAGTATGCGAAGGTGTAGGATCCAAATGGCGTTACAATGGCAGTTTTCGGGATGCCTTCCGGAAATACGGGGACCTGGAAGTAAGACTTGAGGAGGTCCATCTTGGTAAAATACTTCGTGCCGTGCAACGCGTTCGTTAGGTCCTGCATGTTGGGCAGCGGGTAGTGATCGGGCGTTGTGATGAAGTTGAGACGCCTGTAGTCGCCGCAAGGTCTCCAGGACCCGTCTGGCTTTTTTACCATGTGTAGGGGTGATGCTTTCTTACAGATACCCATGCATTCCATGTCCTCGAAGGCGCGTTTGGCATCCTTCAGTTTCTGGGGCGGGAGGCGGCGGAATTTGGCGTGAGTAGGAGGTCCTGTCGTTGTGATGTGGTGGTAGATCCCGTGCTTGGACGGGGAACCTGGCGAGTGTCGGAGCTCGGGCTTGAAAACCTCATGAAATTCTCGTAGGAGGTCGGCGTAGGGGTGCGTCGTTACGGCGGATACGGACATTTTCTAGTTCTATATTTTTTTGTGTAAATTCTCTCTAGCTTTGGGAAATCTTCTACATGGGACACAGCATACAATAAGAAATCTGACTTGCTTGTTCTGCATTTGTTCACCTGACAAAGAAACAGTACAAGTAAATCTTCATCAAGGAACAAAGCGTACTAGAGCGAGTCAGACTTCTTCCCTCTGCTGAGTATATCGTAGAATATCCCTTAGGTATCCAGGGTAAATTGGGAACAGCTGCCATCTTTTGGGAATCACCTACTTAGAACACAGCATACAGGAAGCAGACTTGTTTCTTCTGCATTTGTTCACCTGACAAAGAAACAGTACAAGTGAATCATCATCAAGGAACAAAGCATACTTGAGCAAGTCAGACTTCTTCCTTATGATGAGAATTGATTGGGAACAGTCGTCATTTTATTGTTTATCTGCTGCCATCTTCTTCTTCTTCTTCTTCTTCTTCTTCTTCTTCTTCTTCTTCTTCTTCTTTTGTATTTTCTAGTTCTATATATATTTTTTTTTATTTATCTCTAGCTCTGGGGAATCTTCTACATACGACACAGCATACAATAAGAAATCTGACTTGCTTTTTCTGCATTTGTTCACCTGACAAAGAAACAGTACAGGTGAATCTTCATCAAGGAACAAAGCATACTAGAGCATATCTTACTTCTTCCCTCTGCTGAATACATCTTGTAGAATATCCCTTAGGTGTTCAGAATAGATTGGGAACAGTCGCCATGCTTTTATTTCTTTGCTGCCATCTTCTTCTTCTTCTTCTTCTTCTTCTTCTTTTGAATTTTCTAGTTCTATATTTTTTTGTGTAATTTCTCTCTAGCTTTGGGGAATCTTCTACATAGGACACAGGATACAATAAGAATTCTGACTTGCTTTTTCTGCATTTGTTCACCTGACAAAGAAACAGTACAGGTGAATCTTCATCAAGGAACAAAGCGTACTAGAGCGAGTCAGACTTCTTCCTCTGCTGAGTATATCTCGTAGAATATCCCTTTTGTATCCAGAATGAATTGGGAACAGTTGCCATCTTTTGGGAATCTCTTACTTAGAACACAGCATACAGGAAGTCAGACTTGTTTCTTCTGCATGTGTTCATCTAACAAAGAAACAGTACAAGTGAATCTTCATCAAGGAACAACGCATACTTGAGCAAGTCAGACTTCTTTCCTCTGCGGAGTCCATCTTGTAGAATATCCCTTAGGTCCAGATTGGTTTGGGAACAATCGCCATTTTGTTGTTTCTCTGTTGCCATCTTCTTCTTTTTCCTCGTCGTCTTCTTCCTCTTTTTCTTCTTCTTCTTCTTTTGTATTTTCTAGTTCTATATTTTTTTTTTTTTTGTATTTTCTCTCAGCTTTGTGAAATCTTCTACATAGAACACAGCATACAAGAAGAAGTCAGACTTTCTTGTTCTGCATTTGTTCACTTGGCAAAGAAATAGTACAGGTGAATCTTTCATGTAGGATCATAGCTTACCATTGCAGGTCACATTTCTTCCCTCTACTGAGTCCATCTTGTAGAATATTCCTTAGGTGTCCAGAATAGATTGGGAACAGTAGCTCTCTGTTGTTGTTTTTGCATTCTTCTTCTTCTTCTTCTTCTTCTTCTTCTTCTTCTTCTTCTTCTTCTTCTGCTTCTTCTTCTTCTCTTCTTTTTTTTTTTTTTGGGGGGGGGGGGTTCTAGTTATACATATTTTGTATTTTATATCAAGTTTTGGGAATCTTTCTTCAGAGAACACATCATACTAGAAGTCAGACTTGTTTCTTCTGCATTTGTCCAACTGACAAAGAAACAGTACAGGTGAATCTTCATCAAGGAACAAAGCATACTAAAGAAAGTCAGACTTCTTCCCCCTGCTGAGTCCATCCTGTAGAATATTCCTTATCCAGAATAAATTGGTAACAGTCACCATTTTGTTGTTTCCCCGCTGCCATTTTCCTCTTCTTCTTCTTCTTTTGGACATCTAGTTCCATATAATATTTTGATTTTTTGTTTTTTTTTTTGTGGGGGAAGGGAAGTTATTTTATATGTTTTATGGATCTTTTAGTTTTTATATATTTTGATATTTTAATATAATTTTATTCTCTTTATTTTTACTCTTTCCATGAATAACCTGTTTATTTCTTGTATTCTAGATAAAGCTGCCTCCTTAGCATCTCTTCTTAGAATTTCTTTCAGTACCACATATAATATTCTTCCACATCCTTTAGTTTAATGTTATCCACATATTCAGTATTTTCTGTTCCCTCAAAATGCTCTATAATTCTTTCACTTGTCCTTTTTGAACTTTCTACTGGGTTTGTTTTCTTCTTCCATATCTCCTTTTCTCTCTCTATCATATTTTCATACTTTGAACGAGCTCTTCAACTATTCCTGTCACGTGTGACCTCTCGTATTCCAATAGTTTTCCCGTATTCTAGCTAAGGCTGAGTCCTTAGCACCTCTTCTTAGAATTTCTCTTGGTACCACATATTCTTCCCTCACCCATTAGTTTGATATTCACTTCATTATTTCCTGTTCCCTCAAATGGCTTATAAGTTCTTTCACTTGTCCTTTTTGAACTCCTACTGGGTTTGTTTTCTTCTTCCATATTCCCTTTTCTCTCTCTCTCTATATTTTCATACTTTTTGAACGAGCTCTTCAACTATTCCTGTCACTTGGTGACCTCTCGTATTCCAGTATTTCCGTATTCTAGCTAAGACTTAGTCCTTAGCACCTCTTCTTAGAATTTCTCTTGGTACCACATATTCTTCTTCACCCATTAGTTTGATATTCACTTCATTT
>NC_090726.1:21632031-21644531 GCF_036898095.1 Palaemon carinicauda | reverse complement strand
AGGGAGTGCCCTCCAAGATGTGCCTGAAGTGGCGGACGGCGAGGTAGACGGCGAGGAGTTCCCTATCGAAGGTGCTGTATCTTGTTTCGGCGGGTTTCAATTTCTTGCTGAAGAATGCCAGCGGTCGAGGAGAACCATCGACGAGTTGCTCCAGCACAGCCCCACAGGCGATATTGCTGGCGTCGGTCGTTAGTCGCAGGGGTGCGTTGTCGTCGAAATGAGTCAGGGTGGTGGCATTCGCGAGGGCATCCTTCGTCCGGGCGAATGCCTGTTGCTGGGGCAAACCCCAATCGAGTTTTTTCGCTTTTCCTTTCAAGACGTTGTCGAGGGGTGACAGGGTTTGTGAGATGTTGGTGATGAAGCGCCTGTAGTAATTGACCATCCCCAGGAACTTCTGAAGTTGGCAGATGGTTGTAGGTATTGGGAACTTTCTGATGGCGTCGACCTTGGTTGTCATGGGTTTTACCCCGCACGAGGATACGCGGTGACCAAGGAAATCCACTCCTTCCGCACCGAACGTGTATTTGTCGAAACGTACGACCAGGCCGTTCTCCTGTAGGCGTTTGAGGACGGTGCGATCGTGCCTCCTGTGTTCCTCCTTGGTTTTCGAGAATATCAGGATGTCGTCGACGTAGCAGACGCAGAAAGGTAGGTCACCAGAATGCTATCCATTAGTCGTTGGAAAGTCGCCCCGGCGTTGCGTAGACCGAAGGTTGAGTATGCGAAGGTGTAGGATCCAAACGGCGTTACAATGGCAGTTTTCGGGATGTCTTCCGGAAATAAGACTTGAGGAGGTCCATCTTGGTAAAATACTTCGCGCCGTGCAACGCGTTCGTTAGGTCCTGCATGTTGGGCAGTGGGTAGTGATCGGTCGTTGTGATGAAGTTGAGACGCCTGTAGTCGCCGCAAGGTCTCCAGGACCCGTCCGGCTTTTTTACCATGTGTAGGGGCGATGCTTTCTTACAGATACCCATGCGTTCCATGTCCTCGAAGGCGCGTTTGGCATCCTTCAGTTTCTGGGGCGGGAGGCGGCGGAATTTGGCGTGAGTAGGAGGTCCTGTCGTTGTGATGTGGTGGTAGATCCCGTGCTTGGACAGGGAACCTGGCGAGTGTCGGAGCTCGGGCTTGAAAACCTCGGGAAATTCTCGTAGGAGGTCGGCGTAGGGGTGCGTCGTTAGGGCGGATACGGACATTTTTTAGTTCTATATTTTTTTGTGTAAATTCTCTCTAGCTTTGGGAAATCTTCTACATGGGACACAGCATACAATAAGAAATCTGACTTGCTTGTTCTGCAAAGAAACAGTACAAGTAAATCTTCATCAAGGAACAAAGCGTACTAGAGCGAGTCAGACTTCTTCCCTCTGCTGAGTATATCGTAGAATATCCCTTAGGTATCCAGGGTAAATTGGGAACAGCTGCCATCTTTTGGGAATCTCCTACTTAGAACACAGCATACAGGAAGTCAGACTTGTTTCTTCTGCATTTGTTCACCTGACAAAGAAACAGTACAAGTGAATCATCATCAAGGAACAAAGCATACTTGAGCAAGTCAGACTTCTTCCCTCTGCTGAGAATTGATTGGGAACAGTCGTCATTTTATTGTTTATCTGCTGCCATCTTCTTCTTCTTCTTCTTCTTCTTTTGTATTTTCTAGTTCTATATATATTTTTTTTTAATTTATCTCTAGCTCTGGGGAATCTTCTACATACGACACAGCATACAATAAGAAATCTGACTTGCTTTTTCTGCATTTGTTCACCTGACAAAGAAACAGTACAGATGAATCTTCATCAAGGAACAAAGCATACTAGAGCATATCAGACTTCTTCCCTCTGCTGAATACATCTTGTAGAATATCCCTTAGGTGTTCAGAATAGATTGGGAACAGTCGCCATTTTTTTATTTCTCTGCTGCCATCTTCTTCTTCTTCTTCTTCTTCTTCTTCTTCTTCTTCTTCTTCTTCTTCTTCTTCTTCTTCTTCTTCTTCTTCTTCTTCTTCTTCTTCTTCTTTTGAATTTTCTAGTTCTATATTTTTTTGTGTAATTTCTCTCTAGCTTTGGGGAATCTTCTACATAGGACACAGCATACAATAAGAATTCTGACTTGCTTTTTTTGCATTTGTTCACCTGACAAAGAAACAGTACAGGTGAATCTTCACCAAGGAACAAAGCGTACTAGAGCGAGTCAGACTTCTTCCCTCTGCTGAGTATATCTTGTAGAATATCCCTTTTGTATCCAGAATGAATTGGGAACAGTTGCCATCTTTTTGGAATCTCCTACTTAGAACACAGCATACAGGAAGTCAGACTTGTTTCTTCTGCATGTGTTCATCTAACAAAGAAACAGTACAAGTGAATCTTCATCAAGGAACAACGCATACTTGAGCAAGTCAGACTTCTTTCCTCTGCGGAGTCCATCTTGTAGAATATCCCTTAGGTGTCCAGATTGGTTTGGGAACAATCGCCATTTTGTTGTTTCTCTGCTGCCATCTTCTTTTTCCTCGTCGTCTTCTTCCTCTTTTTCTTCTTCTTCTTCTTTTGTATTTTCTAGTTCTATATTTTTTTTTTTGTATTTTCTCTCCAGCTTTATGAAATCTTCTACATAGAACACAGCATACAAGAAGAAGTCAGACTTTCTTGTTCTGCATTTGTTCACTTGGCAAAGAAATAGTACAGATGAATCTTCATGTAGGATCATAGCTTTCCATTGCAGGTCACATTTCTTCCCTCTACTGAGTCCATCTTGTAGAATATTCCTTAGGTGTCCAGAATAGATTGGGAACAGTAGCCCTCTTGTTGTTTTTTGCATTCTTCTTCTTCTTCTTCTTCTTCTTCTTCTTCTTTTTTTTTTTGGGGGGGGGGGTTCTAGTTATACATATTTTGTATTTTCTATCAAGTTTTGGGGAATCTTCTTCAGAGAACACATCATACTAGAAGTCAGACTTGTTTCTTCTGCATTTGTCCAACTGACAAAGAAACAGTACAGGTGAATCTTCATCAAGGAACAAAGCATACTAAAGAAAGTCAGACTTCTTCCCCCTGCTGAGTCCATCCTGTAGAATATTCCTTATCCAGAATAAATTGGTAACAGTCACCATTTTGTTGTTTTCCCCGCTGCCATTTTCCTCTTCTTCTTCTTCTTCTTCTTCTTCTTCTTCTTCTTTTTCTTCTTCTTCTTCTTCTTCTTCTTTTGGACATCTAGTTCCATATAATATTTTGAATTTTTTGTTTTTTTTTGTGGGGGAGGGGAAGTTAGTTTATATGTTTTATGGATCTTTTAGTTTTTATATATTTTGATATAATAATATAATTTTATTCTCTTTATTTTTACTCTTTCCATTGAATAACCTGTTTATTTCTTGTATTCTAGATAAAGCTGCCTCCTTAGCATCTCTTCTTAGAATTTCTTTCAGTACCACATATAGTCCAAGAGCTAGCAGCCATTTATTTACCGGAGATGACCAAAATTCTAGTGGGCCTTTTTGGAAAGGGTCTACCATGGGACATCCAAAAATGGGTATCTTTAAGTTGGGCAAGGGTGGGTGTGGATTTTATTAACTACTTTTGCCCGAAAACGGACTTTTAATTTTTCGGCAAAATATGGGGGTGGAGGAAAGTAAATTGGCTGCAGCTCCTTTCATTCTGGGTCTAGAATAAAGAACTATATACTAAAATGATGCTATTGATATGCAGATTTATTTCATATCAACCAACATCAATTAAATGATTATTGGGGGTCACCAAGGGTCAAAAGATCAAGGTCAGACTTTTGCAATGCCGGTTTTGGGTTTTAGCTGTATTTTGGCTAAATAAGACATCAAAATTTCCCCAGGGTTTACTAAATATGAATAGAATATAAAGAAGAGACATAAATAAAGTTTTTTGAAGAATATGGGATCTATTCCAGCAATATGACTGATATGACAAAAGTCATTATTAAACGGTTCCTGTGAAATTTACTCCTCAAACCGTTTCAAATTTAGTTGATAGATGGTTCACCTATATTACTGAGATTTGGTTTATTGACTTTGTGTGTGCACTTGTTTTGTCTTTAAAACATTATAAAAACAGCCTCTACATTGCGTAATAACATCCTTGAAATTTGTAAGTGTGCACCTGAATTGCCTGTCACTTGTCACTTGAGGATTTTAAGAAAGGGCAATTAGAATATTCCAGACCTTCTTCATTTGGTTTTTACCACACTTCTCTGTGTCTTGTAGAATAAAGATAAGCCTAGTGAATAAGTAAAACGAAGCGTAGTCTCGCTATCCCAGGTTGTTATTTTCTGTACCAGCCGGGGATGAGTAAAACCATCGAAGCATCTTTGTCTGGGATTTGGAATGAAAAGCCTCACTGGTAGTCGCAGAGTTATGGAAATTCCTAAATCACTAGGGTCATGCGGTAAGTTATCACACAGCTGAATCAATTGAGACAGATATAGCGTCAAAAATCAGAGCAGAAGGGCAGCTTTACCTGATATGCTTTTACCTCAAGTTGGTCTCTCCACAGGTCTTGCTTGGGATAATTATGACGAGCTGACAGAAACCCTATCTGGCAAAGACACACTTCATGACACCATTGTGATATGCTACCAGGGTAGGCCTGCTGCAGGTGTGATGCAAGTTGCTGAGACTGAAGGGACCACGAATACTGATGCAGCTACTGACCAAGTACCTGTGAAAAGACGACGAATATTTGATGCGCCTCAGCGACAAATCATGCCATATAAAAGAAAGCCATCACTGTCGAGGTTCGAATTTGAAAAATATTCACAAGATCCACAATCCAGCCTGGAGATAGCAAAAAAAATTAATATTATCTGGTTAATGTGCTGCTGCCTGATGTCCAGCACCCCTATGTGGCAGGCTGGAATTTCTTGGTCACAGAGGACAGATTCCCTTTGCAGTAGATAGGGTATATGGAAAATAATGAACTGCCGCCAACAAGATTGGATGTAGTTAAAGAAACTTTGGTCAGGTTTCAAAAGGTTGCAAGTGAGTGCAGTGAGGCATATGCTATAGTGACATGTGACCAAGCACAAGAATCCTCTTTCTTTGACAATATCTTTGTTTGTTTTGGTGCATTTCATATTTCCATGGCCTATTTCAGCGCATTAGGTTATATTGTTGAATCTTCTGGTTGTACCGAGGTTCTTAGCTTGGCTGATGTGTTAGATCATGGTTCAGTACGAGGGTTCATTGGTGGAAAACATTTTAACAGATGCAAGAGTATCCATCCCCTGTTTGCACTTGCCTTGCAGATTCTGCATTTTAAGCAATTTTTGGTAGAAGGTGGAATACCAGATGAATGCATGGTGTTGTTGAATTCATTTTCTGCAGACCCATCACCCCAATCACTTTTGACATTATTAGAGTCCGCTGTAATTTGTAATTTGTTGGAAAGATATGGTAAATTCTGTGATCAGACTCGTCAGGGTCATCATGGTTCTAATGCTAGGTTCTGGTTTCTCTACATTGATCTCGTTCATATATTCATGCTTTTTGACAGGGCCAGCAGGACATATGACCTAAACCTCTACATCTATGCTTTAGGCTCAATGATTTCTATATTCTTTGCAACTCACAAGCCAAGCTATGCCCGTTGGATGTCATTGTATCACCTCAATCTGCTTAATGACACATCCCGGAATCAAGCAAAGTTTTGAAGCAGGTGCACTCTCTGTGCGGAGAACTAGGAATACCTTTTCCAGAAGTGCATTTGCTATTACCTTACAGCAAGCTGTGAATATGGATGCCTCATCCAGCCAGAATGTTGCAGTCCATATGGGGTTGACAGTGACAAGATCTTTTAGAGTATTTGTGAGTTGTCTCCTGGAAATCGCTGTAATCACACTAGTGGATGATGCAATACAGGACCTAAAGCCATCAAGGATAGCCAAAGACAATGCATACATTAAGAGCACGATCACAGAGGTAGAGAACACACTCAATCCATTCACTGTTAATGATGATACTCTGTATTACCTTAACACTGGATGGTGTGAAAGACAGACTTCTGCAGTCAAAAGAAACTGGATCTACCTGGCATCAAGTTTTTGTTAATGAATGTAATGTAGATGGTGGGCGTTTTGAACAGACTGTTAAGCAAAGAAAGGTGATAAATGTCACACAGGATGCAGTAAAAGTTAGATTCACCACAAAGGACAAACAGATCAAGGAAGAAAAATGCACTAGAGACATCTTTAGAAGGCTGTTGTATTTGTCAGTAACGCA
Organism: Palaemon carinicauda; assembly: GCF_036898095.1. Classification (NCBI taxonomy): domain Eukaryota; kingdom Metazoa; phylum Arthropoda; class Malacostraca; order Decapoda; family Palaemonidae; genus Palaemon; species Palaemon carinicauda. Next base: position 21,638,299 of record NC_090726.1, on the reverse strand, counting down.
ATAACTTGATCTCAGTATTGACCTGTCCTGTCCTCTCACTCCAGTTCCGTTCTCAATGTGTCATATAACTGGTGATATGAACAAGACATCAAAGAGGACATTAATGGAAAAATTATAAGCAATGGGAACCTTGAATGCCATACCAGACAGGACTGATGTGTATATTATTGATGCTATGTTCTTCTTCCGTACGCTTGACATGCCATCCACCTAGGGGGGGGGGGATGGCAATGTCTATTTTGAAATAAGCTTGTAGCACTGGTGAAATTGTACACATAGTCTGTGACACATATCCGAATGGGCCAAGTATCAAGGATATTGAACATGACTTGTGTGGTAGGACACCCACTACCTACATAATCACTGGCTCGTCACAGAAAAGACCACCAGATCTCAACACAGCTTGGAGGACATCACATTTCAAAACAGAGTTTTTGGCCTTCTTGAAGGATAAATGTTCATCAGATAGACATGCATCGACTCTTCAGGTACATCAGGTCTACTTTGCAGTGGAACATGAATGCTACCTTTACACTTCAGCACGTGAAACTGTCAACAGGATCCTGGTTCATGAGCTTCAGTGCAGACATGAAGAAGCTGATACACGGTTACTGTACCATGCAAACTTTGTTGCTGTTAACCATGACGTGGTCCCAGTGATTGCCATTCGCAGTAACGACACTGACGTCTTCATCATCATTCTCTACCATGCTAGGTTTTTTAATGCACAGATTTGGATGGATGCTGGATTGAGTTCTAGAAATTTCATGCGTTTCATAGATATGTCACATATTGCAACCAAACTGACTGGACCTATTTGCAATGCTCTACCAAGCTTCCATGCGCTGACAGGCTGTGATTACACAGCCTCTTTTATGAGAAAAGCAAAGTGGAAGCCATTTGAAATAATGAAAAACAACCCTAGGTTCACATCAGCAATTAGTCACCTTGGAGACTCAGATGCCATCGATCCAGATGTTGCTGCTGTAGTTGAAGAGTACTTGTGCATTGTCTATGGAGTTCGGAACCTGAGAAGTGTTGTTGAAGCCAGGCTTCAATTTTTCCGCAAGTTGTATGCCCCTAAGAAGGAAACTTATCCGTCTGATAAAATCAAAACTACAAACCCCTGTTGTCTTCCCCCTTGCCAAAGAGTGTTACAACAGAAGTTGCTAAGAACTAACTTTGTTGCACACAAATAGAGGAATGCAAGGGAAGCCGATCCAGAGTCATTTGGTCCTAAAGGACATGGCTGGAAAGTCCAGAATGGCAGATTGATGATTGTCTGGTTCACGGGCTCAAATATTCCTGATAAGTTCACCATTGAAGAATCTGATGTACAGGAAGATGATGATGAGATCAGCCATTCCTCGGATGAAGAAAAGGAAATAGGTTTTTAGAGAACTCCATACTAGTAATATAGCTGGAATAGATCTCACGTTCTTCAAAAAACTTTATTTTTATCTCTTTTTTTTATATTTTATGCATATTTAGTAAACCTTTTGCAAATTTTGATGTATTATTTAGCAAAAATACAACTAAAACCCAAATCCGGCATTTCAAAGTGCTGAACTTGACCTTTTGACCCCTGGTAACCTCTAATAATAAATTAATTAATTCAATTCAATATCAAATAAATCTACACACCAATAGCATTTTGCTATATAGTTCTTTATTCTAGGCCCAGTGTGAGAGGAGCTGCAGCCAATTTAATTTCACCAACCCCAAAATTTTGCCAAAAAATGAAAAGCTCGTTTTCAGACAAAAGGTGTTAATAAACTCTACACCCACCACTGCCAAACTTAAAGATACCCATTTTTGGATGTCCCATGGTAGACCCTTTCCAAAAATGTCCACTAGAATTTTGGTCATCTCCGGTAAATAAATGGCTGCTAGCTCTCGCTCTAATATTCTTCCACATCCTTTAGTTTAATGTTATTCACATATTCAGTATTTCCTGTTCCCTCAAAATGCTTTATAATTTCTTTCACTTGTCCTTTTTGAACTTCTTCTGGGTTTGTTTTCTTCTTCCATATTTCCTTTTCTCTCTCTATCATATTCTCATGCTTTTGAACGAGCTCTTCAACTATTCCTGTCACGTGGGACCTCTCGTATTCCAATATTTCCCGTATTCTAGCTAAGGCTGAGTCCTTAGCACCTCTTCTTAGAATTTCTCTTGGTACCACACATTCTTCCTCACCCATTAGTTTGATATTCACTTCAGTATTTCCTGTTCCCTCAAAATGGCTTATAAGTTCTTTCACTTGTCCTTTTTGAACTCCTACTGGGTTTGTTTTCTTCTTCCATATTCCCTTTTCTCTCTCTCATATTTTCATACTTTTGAACGAGCTCTTCGACTCTTCCTGTCACGTGTGACCTCTCGTATTCCAGTATTTCCCGTATTCTAGCTAAGGCTGAGTCCTTAGCACCTCTTCTTAGAATTTCTCTTGGTACCACATATTCTTCTTCACCCATTAGTTTGATGTTTCACTTCAGTATTTCCTGTTCCCTCAAAATGCTCTATAAATTCTTTCACTTGTCCTTTTTGAACTTCTACTGGGTTTATTTTCTTCTTCCATATTCCCTTTTCTCTCTCTATCATATTTTCATACTTTTGAACGAGCTCTTCAACTATTCCTGTCACGTTTGACCTCTCGTATTCCAATATTTCCCGTATTCTAGCTAAGGCTGAGTCCTTAGCACCTCTTCTTAGAATTTCTCTTGGTACCACACATTCTTCCTCACCCATTAGTTTGATATTCACTTCAGTATTTCCTGATCCCTCAAAATGGCTTATAAGTTCTTTCACTTGTCCTTTTTGAACTCCTACTGGGTTTGTTTTCTTCTTCCATATTCCCTTTTCTCTCTCTATCATATTTTCATACTTTTGAACGAGCTCTTCAACTATTCCTGTCTCGTGTGACCTCTCGTATTCCAGTATTTCCCGTATTCTAGCTAAGGCTGAGTCCTTAGCACCTCTTCTTAGAATTTCTCTTGGTACCACATATTCTTCCTCACCCATTAGTTTGATATTCACTTCAGTATTTCCTGATCCCTCAAAATGGCTTATAAGTTCTTTCACTTGTCCTTTTTGAACTTCTACTGGGTTTGTTTTCTTTCTCCATATTCCCTTTTCTCTATCATATTTTCATACTTTTGAACGAGCTCTTCAACTATTCCTGTCACGTGTGACCTCTCGTATTCCAATATTTCCCGTATTCTAGCTAGGGCTGAGTCCTTAGCACCTCTTCTTAGAATTTCTCTTGGTACCACATATTCTTCCTCACCCATTAGTTTGATATTCACTTCAGTATTTCTGATCCCTCAAAATGGCTTATAAGTTCTTTCACTTGTCCTTTTTGAACTTCTACTGGGTTTGTTTTCTTCTTCCATATTCTCTTTTCTCTCTCTATCATATTTTCATACTTTTGAACGAGCTCTTCAATTATTCCTGTCCCGTGTGACCTCTCGTATTCCAGTATTTCCCATATTCTAGCTAAGGGTGAGTCTTTAGCATCTCTTATCAGAATTTCTCGCATTGCTGCATATTCTTCAACATCAACTTTCTTCATATTAGTTTGATGTCCGACAACATTAACGTTTTCCTCGAATTCTTGAACCCTTTGTTTTACTTTACCTTTTTTTCCTTGTATAGCAATTCTCTCCCTCCTTATTTCTTCATGGCTTAACATAATAGATTCGTATTTTTCAATTAAACCTTCTACAACAGTCTTGTGTCTTATAGAGTTTTCTCTCATCCACCAAATCTATAACGAGTCCTTCCTTTTGGGCCTTATAAGATCGTGATTCATTCTCAGACATTCCTCTTGCATGTGAAATAAATGTTCCGGAATCTAAGACGGAACAATAGTAACAACATAAAGCTTACCTTGTAAAGCTCCAATAAGATCCTCCATCAAATCTATAACGAGTCCTTCCTTTTGGGCCTTATAAGATCGTGATTCATTCTCAGACATTCCTCTTGCATGTGAAATAAATGTTCCGGAATCTAAGACGGAACAATAGTAACAACATAAAAGCTTACCTTGTGAAGCTCCAATAAGATCCTTAAGAGTTTGTTCCAATTCAGAAACAATTTTAGCATCCAAACCGTCACCACAATAACAATTACCCTTAAAACTCTCCATATTCAATCTAACTTCTTTCTGCCCATCACCACCTATAGTTTTAAAAAACGGAGTCTTCATTGAAGTCTTCTGAATGTCTTCACAACGAAACTGGATCCTAGCGACATCTGCCATTTGACGAAAGATTTTTTATTTTCTTTTCCTAATTTGTATTTGAAATATTGAGCATATATATATATATATATATATATATATATATATATATATATATATATATAATATATATATATATATATATATATATATATATATATATATATATATATATATATAATATATATATATATATTATACACACACAAGAGTAGACAATATCTTAATGGGGTCCAAATATCAAAGACAAAATCTCTTCGGACATAGTGAACTCCTGCAGGTTTTTAGGATGAGAAAAGTACAGCGATCTGACCGGATTTCTCACTGAAGTCTCCTGGATGTCTTCACACCGAAACTGGATCCCGAAGGCATCTGGGATCTGACGAACGATTTTTGATTCTATCTTCCTAATTTATATTTGAAATATATATATATATATATATATATATATATATATATATATATATATATATATATATATATATATATATATACACAAAATAGTAGACAATATCCAAAAATCCCTCCGGACATACTGATCTCCAGTTAGTTTTTAGGATAAGAAAACTACAATTACATACATCCATTTATTTGGTGTCGACAAGCATTTTGAATCACTTTTTAATTCTTGCAACGGAAAAGAAATAGATTCTTCAGGAATGCCTCTCGTGTTCAAAGCAGAACGAATTGGGAGGCTTGCTAGCCGCGCCATAAGTTTTGTCCGGATCTGCGGCTATCTCCGGTTCGATTCTCTTTGGAATGGCGTCTCTCGTATGACAGTCTCGAAGCTCGAATGTTTTCTCCTCAGTGAAGAAGTTTCTGCAACCCCCGTCCAGGCTGTCCATGATTTTTCTCTTCAGTCTCCGATGGAGTTCAAGATTCCACAGTTGGGAAGGGGTTGATGTTCAAATTGGGTCTTGCTTGTGCAGCGCAGTTTAGAATGAGAGGCTTTCTTGCAATTCCCCCTCACAATTTTTTACACTTGATCCATAGGTCCACTTCATCTGGAACGGTTTCAATCCCGCAACAGCTAAAATGGTTTGTGGCTTCAGGATTCTCCGGGAAGTCTTGGCTGCAGGATTTTTCGGGAAGTCTTGGCTGCAGGATTCTTTGGGAAGTCTTGGCTGCAGGATTCTTCGGGAAGTCTTGGCTGCAGGATTCTTCGGAAAGTCTTGGCTGCAGGATTCTTCGGAAAGTCTTGGCTGCAGGATTCATCGGGAAGTCTTGGCTGCAGAATTCTTCGGAAAGTCTTGGTTGCAGGATTCTTCAGGAAGTCTTGGCTGCAAGATTCTTCGGAAAGTCTTGGCTGCAGGATTCTTCGGAAAGTCTTGGCTGCAGGATTCTTCGGGAAGTCTTGGCTGCAAGATTCTTCGGAAAGTCTTGGCAGCAAGATTCTTCGGAAAGTCTTGGCTGCAGGATTCTTCGGGAAGTCTTGGTTGCAGGATTCTTCGGAAAGTCTTGGCTGTAGGATTCTTCGGGAAGTCTTGGCTGCAGGATTCTTCGGGAAGTCTTGGCTGCAGGATTCTTCGGGAAGTCTTGGCTGCAGGATTCTTCGGAAAGTCTTGGCTGTAGGATTCTCTGGGAAGTCTCGCAGCTTCAGCGTTTTCTTTCCAGTGAAGAATCTTCTGCTCTTTCATTCAGTTTATGCATGACTTGCCACTACTAAATGCGGTACTTGAGCATGTTACTTCACCTTTATAGTGAGTAGATAATCCCTGTAATGGCGTCCAAAGGAGCGAAGACAGGATCTTTCTGGACAAATTGATCCTCAGGAAAACTGTATTTGCTTCCCTCCATTCCATTTTCGTTGTCTTCTAAAGGACTCATCATTTCCTCGAGAAGGAGGTTATCGAGCGTCGTCAGGAATACTTTGGCTGAGTGATGGAATTACGCTTTAATATAAAGGCTGTGGCGGTGGAAATTAAAATTTATTCGGATACTCTGAAATTAATTATCAAATATTGATAGATAAAAACTTTCGAAATACAAATGATTTTCGTATTTTCGCAATTTCTTCAGGTTTTCAGGTG
>NC_090726.1:21614533-21624031 GCF_036898095.1 Palaemon carinicauda | reverse complement strand
ATGTCATAACCCTGAACAAACTATTCATATCATCTACATCCAGACACAATATACATATCATAATGCTTGGCTAGAAGTGAACTTCCACCAAACATAGATATTTAAAACGCTAAATTTTGTTTTATAAATAAAACCGCTTATTGTGATTTACATTTTTTGAATCGTTATGAACTACTCTTATATATCAATGACTTGATTTGCATTGTATTATTGACACACCGTTATAAGTTCTTATTTCTTACTTTTAATGAATCAAGAGGATTTACATATTAATAAAAGGCAGATGGAATAATACACAATACAATCAACATATAGCACCTTGGTCATACTCCTATTAGGCAACAACTTTTAAGATTCTTTAATTACATAAATATTAATCTTCATATGTTTGCCAATTTGTGTTGTTTTTATTTAGTTGGAACTTCACAGACAATAATCTAAAATTATAAGTAAGTGACCTAGAATAATTTCAGGTCTTTCGTAATCACATACTTATATGAATCCAATATATATGTATATGTGTGTGTATATATATATATATATATATATATATATATATATATATATATATATATATATATATATATATATATATATATATATATATACATATATATACATTTACATATATATATCCCATAACTTAAAAGTAAAAATTAAAATATTGTTAAAATCTAACTATTGTTTAACACATAACATTATTTCTAATACTAATATAGAATAGCTATAATAAATGAATGTATGAAATCGACTTTTCCATTACAACAGTAACACAATTATACAGAACAATTTACGAACTAGAACATTATTAGTAACGAATTTCCAATAATTTCATCCATTCTGTACCTGAAATTCTTCGTGTGTATCGGGGTAACCAGTGTTCAGATAATAGTTTCATTATAAGACTTAGAAGGAAATTACGATTTAATGGAATCTCACGATACGTTCAGCTTCCAGGTGATAAGGCGCCATTAGATACATTACAATACCAGGAGCGTTCGCTTCTGTTTCCAGAGACAGTTGGATCCCCTATGCATGGCTGCTTCTAATTATGCATGTTCGGTCTTAATATGGCTCGTTCGTTAGTGCTTCAGGAACTAGACGCAATTTCATGCGATTACTGTTAGTGCTTACGAGAGAGTTGCAAACACTGACATTGGAATGTAGGTGCTATAAGGACTCTCGGGAAAGTGTCAGCACTGGAGAATGTTGACCGATTTTGAAAATAATCCACAAGGAATTTTATTATTAACATTAATACTATTATGATAATGAAATAAACAACAACAACAACAACAACAACATAAATAAAACTAAAAAAAATAGTAATGACAGTAATAAAAAAAAACACCTTTTTATAAGGTTTCACAAAATTATCGCCAGAGGAAGCCATAGTTTTTAAATAAACATTCATAAAACATCACCTCCTACCGAAATAATAATAATAATAATAATAATAATAATAATAATCATAATCATAATAATAATAATAATAATAATAATAATAATAATAATAATAATAATAATAATAATAATAATAATAATAATAATAATATCAGGATGATCCAAATTAGAATAAAAATCATTACTAATTTCAAAAACCACACTCAAATCTTTAAAAAAAAACAACGGGTTCATCAATAATTTGGTATAGTTTGTATCTTTGTATTCCCATTGCAATCAAATTTTCTTCTAATTCTTATGAGATATAGATATTTCTATTTTTTTTCATACTATCAATTTATAGAAGTAAGAGCTTTTTTAATTACGTTTTCATTTAATTGTTCCTTTATTCATAATCTTAGTCTACACCAGACTGTTTCCCCCGTATTTACTTTTAAACTGCATTCCGATATCAGGTTCATTATAAACTTTCTCCTATCAAACAATTCGTATAAAATTAAACATACCTTCTACTTTCAAAATAGTTTTAATTATATTTATCAACTCAAAGCCCACGACACGATTCCTTTCCCCATTAATTCCAACACCTTTCATTTAATTCTCTCTGCTAACAGCTAACTTATCCAACACTTTAAATTTTCCCATTAATTTGTTTCAAACGCCCCTACTACGCATTCATTTATTGCTGTTGAGTTTGAATCCCATTAAATATTCAGGACAATTCATTTAGTGATGTAAAAATACTCTTGCCAACACGTGATGTTTTGAGTTATTTTTACTGTCATCATAAAATATATTATTCTAAATCGTTCATATAATTCTGGTCATCATGCTGTATCATACACACCGTTTCATATTCCATTTACTAATGTGTGTAATTTTCTTCTGACATATTGAGCTGAAATTTATAAACATATGTAATGGCTTGAATGACTCTTCCTTTTTAAAAAGCTTCCATTTTTATATAAGCACAGACAAATAAATTTCACAATCAAATGTTTTGGAATGTGACAAAAAGAAAGATTTTTATTTTTCTGTTTAATCATATTTAATCATAGAGAAATTCCATGCACAGTGGATTAAGTATTTACTTCTTACTTGAGTATTCTGTTGACATTATCTAGTCCTGTTTTTATTCTTAGTAGCACACCCGCAACATGCCACACTTGAGACTTTCTAAATTGGCAGTTGCTGAACCTTTCTGTTTTAATTTTTGCTAGTAACGTGCGGAACAAGTGTAGTGTAGAGTTGTACACATGAATTCCTGGCACATCATACTCTAAGGAAATACAACCTTTCACACCCCCTTACTGCTTGGTGTGTTCCCGTGTGTAACACCACTTCTACCATCTCTGCCTACATTATCTAATTGAGTACTCGCTGCGCAGCAAGGGTGCGACAAGTTGCACTTCTGAGCAAGGTGTACCAGAAATTCCTGTGGCCAACTGTACATCAAACCAGAGGAAGGCAAAGTAAGAGGATGGAGTGAATGAGTGAAAATGCATTTGGGAATGTAATCAAGACAATCGAGTATCACAAGAAGTATGGGGAAGAACATATCAAGAAAATGCAGATATATTTAAACAAAGTTCAAACTTCCAGCGAATGTTTTTATATTGATCAGGATGACATAAGTTTTTTCTGTATTTTATCATAAAGATCTATTTTGATATTGTTACTGTTCTCAAAATATATCGCTTTAATTGTTAATTAGATTTATTCTAGTTTCTTTATTTCCTTATTTCCTCTCCTCTCGGAAGGATATCCTAGGTAATTAATATTGAATGAAAAATTACATATGTAAAGATTAATTATTGTTTTATTACTTAGTATTTCAGGACCTTGTTTACATAATATATATATATATATATATATATATATATATATATATATATATATATATATATATATATATATATATATATATATTATATATATATATATATATATATATATATATATATATATATATATATATATATATATAAATATAAATATAAATATAAATATATAAATATAAATATATATATATATATATATATATATATATATATATATAAATATATATATATATATATATATATATATATATATATATATAATATATATATTATATTATATCATTATATTATATTATATATATTACATTGTATAATATCAAATATCATATCTCATTATATTATATCATATAGTGTCTTTATAGTATTTCAGGACCTTGATTATATCATATCATATATCATATATCATATTATATTATATTATATTATATCATATTACATTATATCATATATTATATCAATTATATTATATTATATTATATCATATTATATTATATTATATTATATTATATTATATGATAATTCATATGTCAATATATTATATTATATTAGAATTCATATGTCATCATATTATAGTGTCTTTCTATTTCATTATTTATACATATATCTCAAGATCGCCTTGAAAGAATTGAAACATAGAAACTAAAATGTCTTTGAAGAAGAAAAGGTCAAACAAACCATAAAAAATGTCAATTTTTCAATTTCTTGACTAAATGTGAAAAATGGATTGAAGTTCATAGGGAGAAGAAGAGAAGGAATAAATGAAACGGCGATTATCGTAATATCTCTTTTAGCGAGATACCTTTGTTCTTCCTTCCTAACGGAATCTTATCTCGGCTCGGGGAAATATCCAAAAGTTTCCTTGTGTCATTAACCTTCTTACTTATTAATATTTGCTTCTCTTGTTTAATAGATCCTTTACAGGGGGCTGTTGCCAACTCATTTGTTTTTATGTCTTTTTTTCTTTATTTTTTGTCTCTGCCTGGGAGGTCCTTTTTCTTTTTTCTACTTTTAACATGGAGCCTTGATTACCATTCAATTTTAGAAATTTGCGTAAATGTATCAAAATTTATGTATACATACATATACATATGCATTATATATATATATATATATATATATATATATATATATACATATATATATATATATATATTGTATACCTATACATATATATATATATATATATATATATATATATATATATATATATATATATATATACATATATACATATACATATACATATATATATATATATATATATATATATATATATATATATATATATATATATATATATATATACTGTACATATACATATATACATATACATATACATATATATATATATATATATATATATATATATATATATATATATATATATATAAGGGCGTACCTTCTAAGAAATGGCGAAAGTGACGTACAGCCAAGTGCAACGCCGGAAATTCGCGATCGAAGGTAAAATAACCCGATTATGCCTTGGACAGTTTTCTGCTGAAGAAGACCAACGGGCGGGGCGAGCAGTTGAACACCTGTTCAATTACTGCACCAATAGCGACGTTGCTGGCACCGGTAGAGAGAAGGAGAGGGGAATGTGGGATGGGAAAAGTGAGAGCAGCAGCGGTTGATAGGGCCTTCTTTGCATTGCAGAAGGCCGCTTCTTGAAGCGGACCCGACTTCATGTCTTTTGGCTTTCCCTTGAGTGAAGCGTAGAGGGGAGCAAGAGTGACGGTAATGGCTGTCAGAAAACGGTAATAAAAGTTGATCATGACCAAGAATTCCTGCAGAGCTCTGACGGTCGAGGGCTAGGGGAAGCTCTGAATGGCTGCTACCTTCTCAGGGAGGGGATGGACTCCTTCAGGAGTGATGTGATGCCCTAAGAACGACACTTTGTTGGCGCCAAAGGTACACTTGTCGTACCGGAATACAAGGCCGTTTTGTTGCAGGCAGTCGAGGACGAGGCGTTGAAAAGTGGCCCCAGCATTACGAAGGCCAAAACAGGAGTAATTGAATGTTTATGTACCAAACGGAGTGGTGATGGCAGTCTTAGGTATGTTTTCTGGGTTCATAGGCACCTGATAATACCCTTCCAGGAGGTCGAGCGTGGAGAATACCTTCGTTTTCTGCAGGTAGGAAGTCACGTCGGCGATGTTTAGGAGGGGGTAGTGATTCGGTTATGTTTGTATGTTGAGGTGCCTGTAATCCCCGCACGGACGAGGGAGCCGTCTTTCTTCACAACAATGTGTAAGGGTGAGGACCATGTGCTGGAGGCCTTTTGGCAAAGGCCCATTTCCTCCATTTCGGTAATCGTCTGTTTGGTGGCTGCCAATCGATCCGGTGCCAGACGTCTGAATTTTGCGAAGACTGGAGGTCCTGTCGTCTTGATATGGTGATAAATACCTTTCTTGACAGGAGCCATGGGTGTTTGGCCAAGTTCTGGGCGGAAAACTTCTGGGTACATCGTGAGGAGGTGGGCGTAGGCCTCCGTGGGTGTGCTGATGTGGAGAGCGAGGTTGGAGGGGGCGGGTTGAAGAGGTATTGACAAGTACGAGTCTGTGTTGACCAATCGTCAGTGGGCGACATCGACCAGAAGGTGGAAATGAGAGAGGAAATCCGCTCCGAGGATTGGCAATGTGACGTCAGCAACGAGAAACTTCCAATTAAATTTACCGTTTCCAAATGATAATATAAGGTTCTCGTAACCACAGGTAGCTATCATAGATCTGTTGACAGCTACCAGGCGGACGTCGGCAGATGTAGACAGACTACGTCATGTCCTGAAGAGTTCCCTTGGCAAAAGAGAACGACAAGCACCCGTGTTTACCATAAATCGCACACCTGTTCCTGCATCATATAAAATGATAAGATTGGAAACATGGGAGGTCACCACCACGAGCGATGGCCTACTTACGCGATTTTTGGCCATTGACAATCATTGGCACATTTCTTCGCGGCTGCCCCGAATCTGTAGTGATAGTAGCAAATCTGCGTCCGATGGGTGGCAGTAAGTGGCTGTAGAAGTCGTTGGGTGGGGCGCGAGCGAGTGGTGGGTGATGGGTGGCTTTGTCGCCGCTACGACCTGTTACGGGGTAGTCGTGTATGTCCTACGGCATTCACGTCAGCTTTGGTTGACGTTTAATAGGTGTCCTCTTTGTCAGGAGTGGAGGCGTTGATGGAGGTCTTGATGGTCGTGAAGTGGCTGTCCATAAGGGCATCGGCTTTAGTCATCAAGTCCTTTATGGGTAAACTATCGACATTGGGTATGGCAGCGAGTACAGGCTCGGGTAAACGGTGTACCAAAAGGGCACGGAGTACATTCACCTCACAAGGAGAGCCGTCTGTGGCAGGTTGCAGGTGAGCAATACTGGTCATTTCCCTGAGAGTGAGCGAAGCCCTTTGGTCCCCCAACGGTTGTTGAGAGAGATGAAAAAGCTTTGCTATACGGGCAGCTGGCGAGGGCGAGTACTGCTGCAGAAAGTATGTTTTGAGGGCGTCATAGGCTATTGGGGTGTCTCCTTGTTCACAAAGCCAGTCGGATATTTCCGGGAAGGTGTCCTCGGGTATTGCCGCGCGAACATAATCTGCTTTGGTGGTTAAGCGAGTCACGCCCTTGATGCGGAACTGGACTTCTGTGCACTGAAATCAAGCAAATGCCTCTACGCTGGCGAACGGCGAAAGTTTCAATGGGGCAGAGCTAACTTCTGTGGAGTCCACTATACTAGCAATGATGGGGGGGGGGGGGGAGTGTTGTGGAAGGCAGGAGAGAGAGTCTACTTCCGGGGTCACCAATGTGATGGGCCAAGAGAGACTCTGACAGGCAATTTCATGTCCAACCAACAACCGGTTCTGTTAACAGTTAACGGTGAGAAAAACATGTTTATTTAGGTCCCTAACAGTGCGAGGGGAGAGCGAAGATACAAAGCATAATATATACAAAAAAAAAGAAATGTTGTTACTATGTACGATCGTGTGACACACGGTTGGTACTATATATATATATATATATATATATATATATATATATATATATATATATATATATATATATATATTATATATATATATATATATATATATATGTATATGTATATGTATATGTATATATATATATATATATATATATATATATATATATATATATTAGAATACGCAAAGTTATCATTACTCATATTGTCTGTAGACCGACTTATTATTAATAATATATAAGCTGACAAGTCAAGCTTTATTTTTGAAATGGTTTGGTGTTTTGCTATCTTTAGATTCCATCAGGTATTACACAATCAGACAACACCTCTATATAAAGATTTCTTTTTATCCAACGAATGGATCTAAACAAATTCTTTGGTGAACCCATCGAAAACGCGATAACTGAATCTCTCTTTGACTTTCAAAACCCATTATGATCCCATTGGCGAACATATTCCACATAAAACCGTGTTCATTGGCAAATAAAAATATCCAAATGCTGATATTTGCTTTCAACACATGCAAAAGTATTGCAGGATTTTATAATGCAATTCAATTAATACATTTGAACATGACATCTGTTGTATTACTGACTGTCTGATGTCATTTAGGGTGATTCTATTTACAAAGTTAGAATTCGGTTTCAATTCTGGCCTTTTTTTCTTTTTATTTTGAAAATTAAACATTCGGATTTAGTTATGAAGAAAAGTTAACCGAATATAGCATGGACATTTTAACCTTTATGAAATATTTTTCTTGAAAATATATTGAACATTAAGGCATACACTATTAAAAATTCGCCCTAATAAACGGCAAAAATCCGGATATATATGTTGCCAGGCATTTACCGCTTCAAAAAGGGATATATTGAGGTAAACAAGTGATATTTCGGTCACCAACACGTAAAAGATAATAACAAGGTATGACTAAAATTACGGTGGCCTGTATTTTACAGAAATACGGCTAAGAACAGTATATTTTTAAGGAGAATTTCTAATTAGAATTACGGTTATGTACTAACACAGCCATATACCCATAACAACACACATTTCTAAATATGTATATATGTATATGTATATATATATATATATATATATATATATATATATATATATATATATATATATATATATATATATATATATATATATATATATATATATGTATATATATATATATATATATATATATATATATATATATATATATATATATATATATATATATATATATATATATATATCTATATATATAAATATATATATATATATATATATATATATATATACACATACATATACATATAGTATATATATAATTATTATAATTATTGTGATTATTATCATGATTAGTTAAGGTACAACTCTAGGCCTCGAGGGCTCCAACTGGTAAAATATCCCAATCGAGAAAGGCCGTAAGGATACAGGATATGCCCGAGTGTACGACCCTCAAGGAAGAGAACTCTAACCCAAGAAAACTCACTAGGGGTAAAAGATGTTTGTATGGTCTTTCTCATTGACTAGTGTACGCGACCCGTTAAACAGAGACCAACAAATATTTAGATATGTATTCACATGCTCTCACGCATATTCAACCTTTTCCACAACTTATACTTTTCACAACTACAACCTAAAAAGACCAATTAATTAAGTATGGTCGGAAAGAAATATATGTATTCAATTATATATTCATATGCATAGCCAGGCACTTACTCTTTATCATAAAGAGTGGATACCGATCGTTATATTTAATTTCTCAGCCAGATTAGATTCATACTCCTCACCATTTCATTTTATCACTATGAATTCAACATTAATTGTAAATATATATTTTTATCAATAATTCATAAAATCCAAAGCATTACATGATTAAATGAAGACATAAGTTCTCTATTTTTTGAAGCGTGAGATATGACAATTATTTAATACTATCAATTTGGTCAGGAAATGTTAATTGCTATTTCCAAAATTTCATCACAAATCATTTTCTGATACAAAGTAATAATGATGAATATATCAGTTTCCATTAAAAGAAAGTAATGAAAATATTTGAAAATGTTTAATAAGGAGATTAATTCTCGTTTCTTGACAAATCCCAAGTAAAATATTCACTGTCATTGCAATATGATTACAGATCATTAAACTAATGATCATCTCAATAATAATGTATCTAATTTTGGTAGAATGGCTTTGCATATTGTTATCATTATCATAATCATTATCATTATTATTATCAGTCATTGTCATTGTCATTGTTATTATATGCTAAGCTACAACCCAAGTTA
>NC_090726.1:21602033-21609533 GCF_036898095.1 Palaemon carinicauda | reverse complement strand
GAAGCCACCACCCTGGTGTACCATGACGACAGTGCCACCCTGAAGGTGACCACCGACGCCAGTAACATCGCCTGCGGTGCTGTCCTCGAGCAGATCGTCAACAGTTACCCGTAGCCTTTGGCCTTCTTCAGCAAGAAACTCAAACCCGCAGAAACCAGGTACAGCACGTTCCAAGAGCTCCTCGTCGTCTATCACGCCGTCCGCCACTTCAGATGCATGCTTGAAGGAATGCCCTTCACCATCGCAATGGACCACCAGCCCCTGATCCACGCTTTCACGAAGTCTTCAGAACCGTGGTCCTCTCGACAACAACGATACCTGGCAGCCATCGCAGAATTCGACTGCACTATCAGCTACGTACCGGGTAAGAAGGACCCTGCCGCCGACGTCCTCTCCAGGATCGAGATCAACGCATTCTACCTGGGGATCGACTATGTAAACCTTGCCGTAGAACAGCAGAACGACCCAGGGGCCCAAGACTATCGTACGACAGCATCAATGCTACGGATGAAGGACATTCCACTCGGACCGGGCGGGGAAACCATCCTCTGTGACACCAGCACGGGCCGCCCACGCCCATGGATTCCTGCCTCCTGTAAAAGGAAGATCTTTGACGTCATCCACGGATTATCACACCTCTCGGGTTGCACTACAGCCCATCTTTTATCCGAGAAATTCATCTCGCCAGGAATCAAGAAAGACGAACATGAGTGGGTGAAAACCTGCATTAACTGCCAGACGAGTAAGGTCAACCGCCATACTAAATTGGGAGTTGGCGATTTTTCCCAACCCAAGAGACTATTCGGACACATCCACGTGAACGTCGTGGGACCTCTGCCGCCTTCAGGTTCTGCAAGATACCTACTGACGATCATCGAACGCTCCACTAGATGGTTAGAAGCAACCCCGATGTCCGAAGCAACCACCCACGCCTGTGCTGAAGCTCTCCTGTTGAGTTAGATGAGCCGCTTCAGTGTCCCCGACGATATCACCACGGAACAAGGTTCCATTTTCTTGTCAGAGATCTGGCTCTCTCTGGTAAACCTGATGGGAACGACACTCTACAGCACCATCGCATACAACCCTGCAGTGAACGACATCGTCGAGAGAGCTCATCGCACACTCAAGGCAGCCCTGTATGGCGAGATGTATGAACGAACATTGGAAAATGTAAATCCTGTGGGTCCTCCTTGGATTTCGCACCGCTCCCAGGGCAGATGGCGAACCTTCTCCTGCGGAGGTGGTCTACGGCTAGGCACTTACAGTCCCTGGCAAATTCTTCCCTTGAACTACTGACGACACCAAGCTGGATCACCTGAGAGAAATCGCCGGGAAATTCAGACCTTGCCTGAAAACATACGAAGACAGGACCACACACTTCACGCCCAAGAACCTAGACGACTGCGACTACGTCGATGCTCACCGCCAACCCCTGACTAGACCTTATCGCGGCCCTTACGAGGTTGTAAGAACAGCCAAATTTTTCCTCCTGAACTTCCACAGACAAGAAAATTGGGTAAGGATCGACCGATTAAAGCCAGCATACCTTGAAAGCCACAAGAAGATCACCGCGGGCCCTGGTAGACCCATGATTCCACCTCAGAACAAATCATCCACCAGACGGGAGAAAACCACGTAACAACGGGGGAAAATGACTCCTGTGAATCAGAGCAACGTTCGCCTCCGCTCAAGCACCAGAGGGGAATTACGTCGCCCTCCACGATACAGGGATTAATCGCATCAGCCATCTACGATGCCTGCTGCACGTGTGTGTGTGGGGGGGGGGGGGGGGTTACTTGTAAGGACATCATCTTACCTGCCATGTCTCCCTCCCCTGAAATCTTTTCTGCATATTGTAACTTTATTATTTATTCCACACAGCGGATTTTTGTATAACAATGTTGCGCTCTTTGAAAGCATTATATTCATATATAATAATGTATATTTCATTAGGCTATCACCTTGGTATTTTATATTCATATTTGAATGAAAACAAAAATGACTGTGGCGGTTGGAAATGTTTCCCTATTGGGCTACTTATCCGTCCGCATTCTGTAATATAGTGACTGTTGCATGATCAGTAAATTGTTAGTCTCTCTCTGCTCGTCCAGTTGTCCTCACCATGGTCTTTCTATATTAGCTTATACCTGCAAATGTTCTTAGTTCATTAACCTATTGTCTTCTCTTCCTTCCCCTGCTTCTTTTGCACTCTCTAGGACCCTTTCTGTTATTCTTAATATCCATCTATTATGTCATTCTCGTTATATGTCCTGCCCATGTTCATTTAGTTTTCCTACATGTAGTTAAAACACCCTCTATATTAGTCTGATCTCGTAGCTATGTAGCTCTTTTTCTGTCTCATATCACTTCTATAATTATTCTTCCCATTACTCTCTGAATTTTAACTAACGTATGATTTAGGGCTTTTAGGCTACAAGTTTCTGATGCTTGAGTTAAAACTGGTACGACCATCTGATTTAATGCCTTTTTTAGAGAAACTGGCATTTTATTTTTCATATTCGCATTTTGCTTAACAAAAGCTCTCCATTATATGTTTATCCATCTTTTAGTTTCTGTCTCATGTCCTGGGGAAATAGTTACTGTCTCTCCTAAATACGTTTATATATTAACAATCTCTAGAGTTTAGCAAATAACCATTATTCGCTGTATCTTCTCTTTTGATAAACGTTATCTTTGTTTTACCCATTAATTCTCCCTCCCCCATTTGTTTTTACTTCATCTATTCAAATCTTTGATTAACTTTTGCAATTATTCCCATGATTCACTAAATAGGCCCACGTCATCTGAAAATCTTAAGCTGTTAAAAGCTTTCCCCATTAATGTTAATTCCTTCAGTTTCCAAATCTAAATTCTCCAAAAAAAAAAAAAAAAAAAAAATTCTGGACACGCCGTGAATAATTCTTCATGTATAGATATCTTAAAGTTTTCTAATATAAGATTCGTCTATTCTTTCTCTTTGAAGCGATTTAATTACTGCTGAAGATTTGATAGAATCAAAACCCTTCTCATAGTCTATAGATACCATGCACAGGCTAGTGGTTTTTCACAATTTTCTATTTTTTTTTCCTTTAAGTGGCTAATCGCTTGGATATGGTCATTTGTTGACTACCATCTTTCAAAGCCTGCCTTCTCTTTTTGTTGATTAAAGCGTCGATGTGTTTTTATTCGGCATGATATGATCTTTGAGAATACTTTATATAGTATAAAGAGTAATCTTATTGAGTGGTGTTTTGTTCACATGTATCACAACATTTTAAACTTTTATTTTACCT
Source organism: Palaemon carinicauda (assembly GCF_036898095.1). Lineage (NCBI taxonomy): Eukaryota > Metazoa > Arthropoda > Malacostraca > Decapoda > Palaemonidae > Palaemon > Palaemon carinicauda. Next base: position 21,606,240 of record NC_090726.1, on the reverse strand, counting down.
TTTGTATAATTTTAAGATATTGAACATTTGAGTTTATTCCACATGACATCAAATAAACAAAAGATGAAACGACAGTTTAATTGATTCACAATTTCCTATTATATCCAAACAAGAATTTAAAATATAAATTAACAGTTCGATCTTTCTACTCTAAATAGAGATGCAATATTGTTGATCTTGCTAATCACCGGTGACAAGCTCCTGTAAGTCGAAAGTTGTCAAACTTAGTGTTATCCGATGCTTAAGGTCCATAGTTCAATAGTCAATATCTATGCAAATGAGGAGAATGGTTGCGTAACTTTTAGAGTTATTAATAACGCCACCTGATTGTTGTTTAGGCTCTAAAACTAATGGTTGCTTCACTGTTGTACTTTACGTAATTAATTTGCAGTATCATCCCATATTGCTATTATGTTTGGGTGTTCAATTATATTGCATTAGCGACCAAGTTGTGGAATAATCTTGGTAATCAGGTTGTTGAGTCGATGGAACTTGTAAAGTTCAAACTTTAGGCGAATGTTTGTTGTTGTTGTTGTTGTTAAACAGTGACATAAGTCTCTTTTTGAGGATTATTTAAAAAATAAAAAAGTCTATTCTCATGCCGTTGCTGTTCTTAAAATATATCATTTTTTATGTTCATTACTCCTCTAGAAGGTTACATATTTCCTTTCTTCAATGGGTAATTTTTCCATGTTGGAGCCCTTGGTCTTATAGCATCCTGCTTTTCCAACTATGGTTGCAGCTTATTTAGTAAGAATGATAATGATAAGGATAATTGGATGAATGAATGAAATTAATGATTAGGCTCACATATCAGTAGAAACAAATGTAAACTTGACATTCTAATAATTAAGAAAAATATTTATTTTTTTTCCTCTCGCCAAAATTGTAAAGTGTATGAACTAGGTATTTTAACGCCAAGCAGCTGTAACAATTTGTAGAAAAAATATCAAGAAACCGGAATGAAAAGTTCCCAAACTTCCTATTCAGATGGGAATATTGGAACTCGACTGAGAATCTCTTTTTCAAAAGAAGTGAGTCAAGATGTTGTGTCCGATAAAGAAAAAGGTTTCTTCACGATATCAGAAAATAAACCAGATAATGCCTTCCAACATGAAATTACTTCTAACTCTCGTGCACGGGATCTCAAAAGTGGTGGTTTAACCTTTAATCAGTATTAATATAAAAAGGTCAAGAGGGCAATAAAATGATACGTTCACAGCTAGAGATGTATTTTCTGTAAGGGAGAATGATAAACTAAAAATATATGTGAGCAGACAGCATTACTCTATTTTCCACATTAGTATGTCAGACCAGAACTTGACCAATGATGTACCCGTTGTATATATTCCGGTTATCCCTGAGAGAGAGAGAGAGAGAGAGAGAGAGAGAGAGAGAGAGAGAGAGAGAGAGAGAGAGAGAGAGAGAGAGAGAGAATGTTATGAATCTTACGCATTATCATCGATTATTTCCTATCATTTCATTTATGCAATGTTAATGCACCGTGACAGGAGTTTCCATAAATATTGTAAAACAAAATATCAATAAGGTGCTCCACTTGAAGATCTCTTAGACACGAAACCGGTCAGGAATCCTTCAATATTTCACTTTTCTTTCTATTATGGAAGACATAAAAAGACAAAATCCCAATGGTCTCTATTTTCAATGTTTTTTACCATTTATTGTAACCAGCATATTCTTCAGTATAATTGTCAGGGGAGAAATTATACCTATTAGGCTATTTGCAACTATTCCAAATAGATATTTATCACCTCGCATATGCTATGGAATGCTAGGGACAATGGATTAGAAAAGACATATATCACATCACAGGATTTGTAGTGTTAAGGAACTATTGTATACTTGTGTATGTGATATATGGACGGATGAATAGATACTGAAGGTGTGATATATTATGAATAAACGTGATGAGAAAGATGCAAAAGGATCATAAAATGGGTGTCAATGCAAATTTACACCGCTGCAGGACAATTAACCCCAGCGGACAACTATCTCCCTAGGACAACTATCCCCTAGGACAACTACCCCCTAGGACAATTACCCAATTAGGAAAATTACCCTCCATAATAGTTAATTTGTTAAATGAGCCTTTACTCGTTATCTATTTCATATAATAGTTATAGATTCCTAAAAGAAAGAATATCTTTAATCTTTTAATTTCAGCTATTTTTTTAAATAAAAAAGTGAAAGAGGAGGAGAAAAGCTCGTGTATGAAGGATACCTATATGATAAGCAAAAGAATTTGGCCGACAGTGTTGTGCCTTATGAGTGTGATGAGCGTAGAAATAAAGGAAACTGCAGAGCTAAAGTCAAAGTGGATAGCCAAAGAAATATAGTTGTTAGTCGAATGCATGAGCACGCTCATGGCCCAGATGCTGCAAAATTGAAACTGCTCGAACTCTACAAAATATGAAAATGAAAGCAGTCAGTACAGAAGAAACTGATCATCAAATAACTGTTGAAGCATGTTCACAAGTCACTGAAGAAGTACTGTAGGTTCAAAATTGCGCCCGGTTCATCAAATACGACACAAAATCAGACATCAAAGGCAAAAAACTTGTCATTCAAGACTCTTACCACAAAGCGCGCAAGAATTGACGTTAACAGAAGTGCATACGAGAACACTTGATGACCAAGAGTTTTTGATGTATGACTCTAGAACATTTTACCACAAAATACTGATCTTTGGTACAAATAAAAACTTTAAATATCTAGGGGAAGCGTCACATTGGTTTTTAGATGGTACGTTTAAAATTGCAACTAGAATTTTTTTTTGAAACTTTATACAGTTCATGCAATTATTTGTGGTCATACAGCACCCTTGGTTAATATTCGTTTAACCGACAAAAGCCAAGCAGCATACACTGCCGTGCTTGAAAAATTGAAAAAAAATAGTAAATGGATTAACTCCAAAAACTGTCATGGTTGATTTCGAAATTGCTATGATCAACACTATGCGCAAGGTTTTTCTGCACACTCAAATAGTGTTATTTTTTCACTTGACTCAAAACATCTACAGAAAGATACAAATTTACAGATATCAGCAGCGTTAATAAAATGACAGGGCTTTCGGTTAACATGCAAATGGTATCTGCTATTGCCTTTGTCCCATCTCATGGTGTTGATAGGGCTTTTGAACGCCTCTGCGAAATACTGCCTATAGAAACCTACCAATTGCAGGATTATTTTGAAGATACGTATATTGGACGCCTAAGCAGACGAAGACGACGTCAAAGTATGTTTAAAGGTTTGAAGGTTTAAAGCCCGCTCATGAATAGCAGAGGCCAGGGACAGTGATATTGACCTATCAAGCAGGACAATGCCCTCGAGAAAAACCATATACTGCATATACGTATGATCAGCACCCAAGCAACCTCTCCACCCAAGCTAGGATCAAAGAGGGCCAGGCAGTGGCTGCTGATTACTAGGCAGATAGACCTATAGTGTCACACACACCCTCCATCCTTAGCTCACTAGTATGGTGAGGAGGCAGCGACCAAAGGAACTAACGAGTCTGAACGGAATTCGAGCCCCAATTTATGGACTATGTATGAAATGGCTACAGAGGAACTTCCGAGAACCAACAACTCCGTCGAAGGTTGGCACAGGAGCTTTTTATGAAATGCCGGTTGCTGTCGTACAAAGATTTGGAAATTTCTAAAGTTTATTAAACAAGAACAATCTTTACAAGTAAAGCTGGCTCAGTGTGCAGCTGGCTTTCATAAAGAGCCGTCTGGGAAAAGATATGTGGATGTTTCAAAGCGGATTTTATCAATTGTTAACACTTATAAAGGTCAAGATGTTTTTAGAATACTTACGCAGAATTACATACAATATAAAATTTTAGATAAATTGTCAAGTTCTTTTTATCATCTTTTTAATCATCTTAATAGATATTTTAATTACTTTGTTTTCTATTAACCTTCTCTCTAATATATGGTATTTTGAAAGAAGATTGTCGAGGGAGGTAGTAATCATAAGAGGGTAATTGTCCTAGGGGGTTAGTTGTCCTCGATGGTAATTGTCCTAGAGCCATCTAAACAAGGAATGAATTTCTTTGAGGGTAAAGGCCTCTCCAAAATAAAGCCATACTATACTGTACTAAAATATACAATACTACACTATCATATAATATGCTATACTATACAATATTTTACTACACTATACTATACACTCTTTCAAAATG
>NC_090726.1:21592033-21597033 GCF_036898095.1 Palaemon carinicauda | reverse complement strand
GTTGTATATTTGCTAAAATAACATCAGTGCCTCTTATATCTATTATTTGACGCATACAAAAATATGAGGGATACTTACTTTGGTAAGTTGAAGAACTCTGGCATGTATACATACAATTGTCTGGCAAAGGTGGACGCACTACATTCTAATAGACATTTATTACTAATAAATGACTAAAAAATGTTCAGTAAAACGAATGTAGTATGACAATGGGATTATACCTGTAACAAGTACAGAGACTATATTTCTTTCTTGAAGGAAGAAATGATGAATGCCATTCTCAGACTGAAGAAAATTATAAAACAATTTCTCTTCATAATTCCTGTATTGGTTACTTGTATCTGCACTGTGTACTTCGTACACCAGCACTAGTGCTATCTGTATAATTCCACACCTGGGATTTTGAACAGAGCCAGTGTTATCATGGTAACACTTAATTAAAAGAAGTCACACCTAAGAAGGGTGACCTCTTCTTCCTTTAATTGACAGTCCCAGTCAATTAGCTGTTCATTGTAGAATTAGACGGCAGGTTAAATATTCTACCTGGCGTCACCACATATTGCTTCAGATCATGGATTTGTCTAGCATAGTGTATGTAGAACACTCTGGATGATTCTCATCCGTTACATGTGCGAGGACATGTGAGGTCCCAAACCAAAAACTGTTTACTACAGTAATTAGGGGGCAGGTTTCAATACACTACCTGCCGCCACTACGAAGTGTTTCAGTTCATGCACTTGTTTTGCATAGTGTTTGTAAAACACTCTGGATGATTTCCATCCAGTGTATGAAAGAAGGCGCTCAAAGTCCATATACTGAAAGACGTTCAGTGATGAAGCAATCTTTCTCGGATCATGACCTGCGGGAGTACTGTCCGGATCCGCTCTACGAATAAAGTAGGTGAGCTTCGCCCTTAGTTGTTTTAGGGATAAATTTGATCCAGAAGTTTCTCCTTTAAAGAGCTGTCCTCCCCTGAAGTCTGAAGTTCTACGAAGATAGACCTTTAGACACTCTACAGGACAGAGAGACATCTTCCTTCAGAGGGCAGATTCTCCAGGGACCCCACCTCTTAGTGGGTAGCTCGTTTTTAGCGAGAAAGGATGGATCAGGAAATAGATTCAGTTCTCCCACTTCCGTGAACTGAATGTGACCCTCATCTCTGGATAGGGCCACTATTTTACTAACTCTAGCCCCGGAGGCGATTGCGAACAGAAAAATAACCTTTTGGGTTAGATCCTTAAAAGAACAATCTTCATTGTTCAAGGATGAGGCATAATGTAAGACCTTGTCCAAAGACCAAGAGATGGGCTTTGGTGGTACCGCGGGCTTAAGCCTAGCACCTACCTTCGGAATCTTATTAAAGATTTCATTCGCCAGATCCACTTGAAAGGCATATAGGAGAGGCCTAGTCAAGGCTGACTTGCACGTATTTATCGTATTGGCCGCCAGACCTTGGCTATGAAGGTGGACAAAGAAGGACAGACAGAAGTTCATTGAAATTTCTTTCGGTCCTTTTGCTTTGACAAACTTAACCAACTTTTTCCAGGAAGACTCATATTGTCTTCTAGTTGACTTGGCCTTGTATTATTCTAAGAATTCTATATTGCCTTTTGAGATCCCAAACCTTTTTCTAACCGCTAGAGCGAGAAAATCTTGAAATGAAGGGTTTGGGTTCTCTGTGATAAAACGAAGGTAGTTAATTTCTGAATCTTCGGAAATATACCTAGGGTCAGAGCTAGGACCAGGCTCATCTAGTCTATCAGCCCCACTAGAGGATCCTCGTATGGGGCTATATAGCGAGGTAGTTTCTTATAGACGCTCGTGATGAAGAGGTCGAATTGCAGTTTCGGGACTTGTTCCCATCTGGGAGGGAATATGTCTGCGCCCACGGACCATTCCAACTCTATCGGTTTGTATCGAAATAGAGTATCCACCGTCACATCGTGGATCAGTTGTAAATGAACTGCTGGTAGGTGCCGTCCCTTTAAGAGAGGGATCGGTAACTTCACCAAGACTAAATGAGACGTTCGAATGTGACGTCTTATTATCGCTTCGGTGTCCCAGATCAGTCGTAGGGAGCCTGATCTGTGTGGAGGGGCCTTCCCCACCCATGAAAGGACTAGCAGAGTCTAGGGACTTTCGTGCTCTAATTTCTGTTAGAGAAGCGATTAAAGAGGGACCGATCTCAGTCTTTTTATGATCTCTTCAAGCGTTTGATGCGTGTTTTCTCCAAGCTCTTAACGCATCTTTCCAGTGTGCCCTTAGCACCAGGTCTGTCACTATAGCGAACTGGGGAAAGTTTAGCGCTTTTCCCTGTTGAATACCTGAATCTCTTGACAGACCTCACGAGCTCCTTTTATATATGCAAAGGAGAGGAGAGTTGATGTGACAGAGGGATTCGATGGTTTTTTAAAACATCGAAACCCCTGAGCTGGAGAAAGTTGAGACTTCTAGAAGCCTATCTTGCATCCGTGATGTCCCAGGAACCGGGTCATCTCTTGAATGCACATTGGCCGGACACTTCGGGTGTTGCCCACTTCAGCCTCTTCATCAGGTATATTAATACCTGAACTATTTCTAGGCTTGAATTTGACGTGACTAAGTTCGTCAATCCTTTGAAGATACTTAGAACTGTGAGTCCGACACGTATCTTCCTTAGGATGAATGTTACTCTCTGTAACATGAATTCTACTGTTGATAGGAGTGGGGTGGTTGACTGGAAGGTTCTGAAGGACACCTTTCAGGTCTGACAAGACTAAGAACTCCCTTAATTGGAACAAGGTCCACATGTTCAGAAGGATTAACATTCAGAACTTGCTGTTTTTTATGAACTTGTTGAGTGGCGACAAGTTCAGAATGGCTCATTGATATCTTGAGTCCTTCTCGTGAACACGAAGCAGCCTTCCCTGGAACTCGATGAGCTAAGGTTTTCTTACTACCTGTATGCTCTATAGCCCTCAGGTTTACTCCTCCAGGAGGGTTTTGAACTGTAGGAGAAGGTAAGGAAATGATGGTAGGGACATTTCTGTTTCCCATCAATGGCTCATCTTGAATAGGCTTTGGACCGAAGTATCGAAGGTCCTGCGATCCTGAGGGAAAGTTCCTCCTAGCCGAAGCGTCTTTATGCCTCGAGTAGTCAGTAGGCTTAGACTTTTGACCATCTGCCGGTAGCATCGTGGTCACTGGAATAGTGGGATGTTGTTGAGCAGCCCGGATATTTCCAGCATTTCCAATCTTCTTTTTTGGTTGGGGACCCACAACCACAGAAGATTTTCTCTTTGAAGGAATGCGCCCCATTCTTGGAGAAGACCTATGTTCTCCATGGTGGCATTCTTAATTACTTCCTTAGTGACCTCGTGTGGGAAGAGGTCTTTACCACAGATGTTGGAAGATATTAGCTTCCTTATTTCGTGTTTTACTGTTGCATCAGCGAACACAAACTCTCTACATGCTCTCCTAGCCTTCATAAAGGCGTAAAGGTCCTTCACCCAGATAGCCATATGCATTTTGGCTATGACCATGAGCATGTCTGGGGTACTCTCGTAGGTTGAACACAACTCTATGTAGTTTTGTAGAGAAAGGGATATCGCAAGTCTCTCCTTTGACTCCTGTTCATTACACAAGAGCAACTTAGATAATTTAGGGATACATACCTTGAATTGTCGACTTGCGATGTCCTTGACTAATTTTCCTACTGAAAATGTCAAATGGACTTCCTTCCAATCCTTTTCCTGTCCGGGAAAAGCTGGTGACAAAGGCTTGCACTCTTCGAGTGTGGGACATGGCTTACCCGCCTCTACCGCTTTGGCAACAGAAGTAAATGCCTTCCCCATAAAGGGAAATGAGAGTGAAGTAGGAGCTAGAAAGGAAGGGTGTCCGTTATTCAGTGAGAATACCTTCGACTCTGAATAGCCCTCCTTTCTTAGACTACCTGAAAGGATAGTCTGTACCTTATCATGGTCGAGAATCAAGACCTCCTTTGGTTCCGTTCCTTTTCTTGACTTTGGTTCGTACTTCAGTCAAACCCAACAATTAGGGAAAGCATCAAAGTTTGGCCAAAATTGAATTTTGTCCAAAGGAACAGCACCTATTTTCTCTGAGATGCAGAGATTGCCATTTGAAATCGGCATCTGCTCCGGGACCCTCCAGGGATTGGTTATGGAGCATGTTGGTAAGTCTTGATTCATGGGTCGTTTGACTGACCCCTGGGAAGCGACAAAAGAAACTTTACGAGGATCTATCTTGCGTTTTACTTCCTGCTCTCTATTTGATTCTTCAGTTGGATACATAATTGTACCACATTATCCAAATTAGGGGTAGAAGACGAAGATGTCGACATCGATGGCTCTGAAGCCGGCACAGGCGGAGGAAATTCCGACGCAACATTTTCCTCTTCTACCTTGGGGCATTTCTTGCCCTTAATCCCAAAGGTTTTCTGGCCATCAGGGGATGTAGTTAGCTCCTGAGGCACTACTGTTTCCTCACTTGCTTCCGGAAATAGTAGCTTACGCATCCCATCATTAGGTAGGAAAGGTCACGGAGAGATCTTTTGAAAGCCTCTCACCCAGTTGCGTAACTTATATTGAGCTGTATCCCTAGTCTCTGTAGACTTGGGATTTTCAAAACCTTCGGACATTAATGTCCGACATATATTGCAAACCTGTGGGTTCCAATAATGTAGGGATCCGGAAATAATATTGCAGGGGGCATGAAACCTGCCAGTATTATGACCGTAAAAATACTTACTCTTGGCCTTTCAGAGGACTGCAGCACAAGGTATCTGGTGTTCCTCCTGTAAAGAAAGGAAAACCAAATGAGTATACAATGGATTATTTCCTTGACAAACAACATGCAAATGTCCTTTACAATAGAGTAGCTTAGGATAGTAACCTATAAAGGGATAGTAGTAGATATATACTTGTGTACCCCTGTTAGCAAATGCTGTTGCCTCCCCTCAGTATTAACTACAAGGAGATTTCTCTATAGAGTAACTCCAAGTA
>NC_090726.1:21577033-21587033 GCF_036898095.1 Palaemon carinicauda | reverse complement strand
TTAATACTATCATGAAAATGAGAGTAACAACAACAACAACAACAACAACAACAACGACAGCATGATAATAGTAACAAAACAAAAACTAAAAAAAAAAATAGTAATGTGTGTAATAATAAAACACCTTTTTTATAATGCCATACAATTACCGCCAGAGGTGGCCATAGTTTTTATATAAACATTCATACTACCGAAACAACAACAACAACAACAACAATAATAATAATAATAATAATAATAATAATAATAATAATAATAATAATAATAATAATAATATTAATAATAATAAAACTTATGGAAATAATAAAAATAATATTAATAATAATACTAATAATAATAACAACTATCAGGGTAATCCAAATCAGAAAAAAAATAAATATTCATTTCAAAATCAACACTTAAATCTTTGAAAACACAACGGGTTCATCAACAATTTGGTATAGTTTGTATCTTTGTATTTCCATTACAATCCGAGTTTCTTCTAATTCATAAGATATATATATATATATATATATATATATATATATATATATATATATATATATATATATATATATATATATATAAATGTTTTATTTTATACTAATTGGGTTTTCATTTAATTTATTTTTTTATTCATAACCTTAGTCTACACCAGACTGTTCCCCTGTATTTACTTTTAAAAAGCAGTTCGATATCAGGTTCATTATAAATTTTCTCCTATCAAACAATTCTTTTAAGAATAAACATACCTTCAACATTCAAAATGGTCTTAATCACGTTTATCAACTCAAAGCCCAGGAAACGATTCCTGTCCACATTAATTCCAACACCTTTCATTTAAATCTCTCTGTTAGCTGCTAACTTATCCAACACTTTACATTTTCCCCCATTTGTTTTAAACGAACCTACTACGCATTCATTTATTGCTGTTGAGTTTGAATCCCATTAAATATTCAGGACAATCCATTTAGGGACTTAAAAATACTCTTGCCAACAGGTGATTCTTTTTTAGTTAGTTTTACTGTCATCATAAAATATATAATGCTAAATCGTTCCTGTTATTCTGGTCATGATGCAGTATGATACTACAGTTTCATATTCCATTTACTAAAATGTGAACATTTCCACTACCATATTAAGCTGCAAATTATAAACTTATGTAAGGGTATTGAATGAATTCACTGTTTTCGAGAGTCCATTTTTATATAAACACAGATAAATGAATTTCAAAATCAATATTTGAAAGCCGACAAAAAAAAAATAAAATAAAAAAAAATTGTTCTATCTATTTAAATATAATCATAGAGAGAGTTTTTCTGCACAGTGGATGAAGTCTTTACTTCTTAACTATGGGATTCTGTTGCCATTACCTTGTGTTTTATTAGGTTTAGTAGCACACTAACAACATGCCACAGCTCAGACTATCTAAATGGGCTGCTACTGAACATTTCTGTTCTAGTTCTCGCTAGTAACGTGTGGAACAACTATAGTGTAGGGTTGGACACATGATTTCCCGGCACACCTTTCTCTGAGGAAGTACACCCTTACTGCTTGGTGTGTTCCTGTGTGTAACACTCGGCCACCACTTCGGCCAACTCTGCCTATATTATCTAATTGGTTACTCTCTGCGCAGCAAGGGTGTGACAGGTTGCACTTCTGAGCAAGGTGTACCAGGAATTCCTGTGGCAAACTGTACCTCAAACCAGAGGAAGTCAAAGTAAGAGGAAGAAGTGAAAGAGGGAAAAGGCACCTGGAAATGTAATCAAGACAAGTGAGTATCACAAGAAGTATGGGGAAGAACATACCAAGAGAATGCATATATCTTTAAACAAAGTTCAAACTTCCAGCGATTGTTTTTATGTTGAACAGGATGACATCAGGTTTTTTTTATATTTAATTTTGAAAGATCTATTTTAATGTTAATGTTCTTAAAATATATCCCTTTAATTGTTCATCAAATTTTTTCAGTTTATTTATTTTGTTATTTCCTTTCCTCTGGGAATGATATCCTAGGCAATTAATATTGAATGAAAAATAACCTATGTTAAGAATAATTATCGTGTTTTATTGTCTAGTATTTCAGGACCTTGCTTATATCATATATCATATATTATTTCATATTATATCATATCATTGTATTATACATTGCATTGTATAATATATACATATATATATATATATATATATATATATATATATATATATATATATATATATATATATATATATATATATATATATATATACATATATATATATATATATATATATATATATATATATATATATCTTATTTTATATCATATTATAGTGTCTTTATAGTATTTCAGGACCTTGTTTATATCATATCATATCATATATCATATCATATCATATATCGTATCATATTATATTATATTAGATATCATATTTTATTATAAATTATATTGTATAATATTGTACATCATATCTCATATTATATAATTTTATAGTGTCTTCTTATTTAATTATTTATACCTATGTATCAAGATCACTCGGAAAGAATTATTTCATAGAAATTAAAATGATTTTGAAGATGATAAGGTCAAACACAGCATTAAAAAATATCAATGATTTAATTCCCTGACTAAATGTGAAACATGGAATGAAGTTCATAGGGAGAAGAAGCGAAGGAATAAATGAAACGGCGATTATCGTAATATCTCGTTTAGCGAGATACCTTTGTTCTCCCTTCCTAACTGAATTTTATCTCTGGTCTAGGAAATATCCTGGAGTTTCCTTGCCTCATTAACCTCCTTAATTATTAATACTTGCGTCTCTTGTTTAATAGATCCTTAACGGCGCTGTTGCCAACTCATTTGCTTCTATGTTTTTTTTTTTTTTCTTTTTTATTCTTTGCTTCTGTGACGGTGCCTGGAGAAAGGTTGTGACTTAAAGGCAGGTTGGAAACAACTGAGTGGTTTTATTAAAGAACACGCTCCTTTATATACAAATTCTCAAAGCAACAAGAATTTTCATGTTCAAATATTGACACTGTTACAGAGGAGAAAAGCAGACATGATTTTTCAGGTTCTTTTTAGTGCGAGGGGAGAGCGAAGATACAAGCACAAAATGAACTATGTACGATCATGTGACACACGGTTGGTACATGGCTCCCCCCCCCCTAAATATGACACACTGTACATGTTAAATATGGCGCCCTGATCTAGAGAGGCGAACTGTAGGCGGTTCATCTGGCAGAAGATAAGTAGGTTTTAGACGATCAATGGAGACCCAGTCTTCTTTGCCACGAATGTTTAGTAGGAATGCTTTCGGACTGCGGCGGATCACAAGGAAAGAGCCCGTGTAAGGAGGCGTTAGCGGTGGCTTGCTAGTGACGTTGTGCAGGAAGACGTGCGTTGCAGAGTGCAAGTCTGTTGGTATGTGATGCTTTGCTGGGGGCTTATAAGTCTGGCGGCATGGAGTAAATTTTCCCACGACGTGACTTATGTGTTGGAGATCGTCGGAGGATGTTGTAGAAGGAAAACATTCGGCAGGGACGACCAAGGGGTTGCCATACACCATTTCAGCTGCCGAGACGTCGAGGGCGTCTTTAGGAGTGGTCCTTAGTCCCAGGAGGACCCAGGGAAGTTGAGTAAACCAGTTGGAATCCTTGCAGCGGGACATCAAAGCTGCTTTGAGGGTGCGATGAAAACGTTCAACCATTCCATTGGCAGCGGGGTTGTAGGCCGATGTCTGATGTAGGGTGATGCCCAGGAGATTCGCTAATGATGTCCACAATTGAGAGGTGAAAGTGATTCCCCTGTCGGAAGTAATATGCTCAGGGATACCAAATCGTGCAATCCATCCAGAGAGTAAGGCAGATGTACATGATGCGGACGTTGCAGTTTCCAAGGTAATGGCTTCAGGCCAACGAGTGGAGCGGTCGATGATGGTAAACAGGTAACGATGTCCTTGTGATGTGGGTACGGGGCCTACAACATCGACGTGAACGTGTGCGAAACGACGCTGAGGTTGAGGAAAGGTGCCCACTCCTGAATCCGTGTGTCGATGTACTTTGGAAGTTTGGCAAGAAGTGCAGGCGTGGACCCAATCCTTAGCATTCTTAGAAATGCTGAGCTAAATGAACTTTGCCTTCAGCAGCTGTGTGGTAGAACGGCACAAGGGATGTGAAAGGCCGTGAATGAAATCAAACACCTTGCCGGCGCATGGGCGCAGGAATCCAAAGTCGCAGTCTACCGGTACTGACGTCACAGAGGAGGGTGGTGTTGGAGTTTTCGAGGGGGAAGTCTTCCCACTGGAGGGACGTGCAGGATGTCCTACATGCTTGATACTCTGGATCCTGTCATTGGGCTTCAGCCAGGGCATTGTAATCCAATCCCAGTTGAACGGCAGCCAACGTGTTTCTTGACAGGGCATTGGCAACGGGATTCATTTTCCCAGGGACGTATTGAAGGGTGCAATTGTATTCAGCCACGGCGGAGAGATGTCGGCGTGGCCGGGCGGACCAGGCATCGGACTGTCGAGTAAAGGCGTGCACCAGAGGCATGTGGTCTGTGCGAATGACGAAGGGCGTACCTTCTAAGAAATGGCGAAAGTGACTGACAGCCAAGTGACCGCCAGCAATTCTCGATCGAAGGTAGAATAACCCGGTTCTGCCTTGAACAGTTTTCTTCTGAAGAAGGCCAATGGGCGGGGCGAGCTGTTGACCACCTGCTCGAGTACTGCACCAATAGCGACGTCGCTGGCATCGGAGGAGAGAAGGAGAGGGGCATGTGGGAAAGGAAAAGTCAGAGCCGCAGCAGTTGATAGGGCCTTCTTAGCATTGCAGAAGGCTGCTTCTTGAAGGGGACCCCACTACAGGTCCTTCAGCTTGCCCTTGAGGGAGGCGTAGAGGGGAGCAAGAGTGGCGACAATGGCTGGCAGAAAAGGGTGATAATAGTTTATCATATCCAAGAATTCCTGCAGAGCTTTGACGGTCGAGGGCGCGGGAAAGTTCTGAACGGCTGCTACCTTCTCAGGGAGGGGATGGACTCCTTCAGGAGTGATGCAGTGCCCTAAGAACGACACTTCGTTGGCGCCAAAGGTACACTTGTCGTATCGGACTACAAGGCCGTTTTGTTGCAGGCGATCGAGCCCGATGCGCAGGTGACGGAGGTGTTCCTCTTTTGAGGAAGAGAACACAAGTATGTCGTCCACAACATACACAGAAGGGAAGGTCCCCTAAGATGCCATCCATGAGATGTTGAAACGTGGCCAAAACAGGAGTAATTGAAGGTGTATGTACCAAACGGAGTGGTAATGGCGGTCTTGGGGATGTCATCTGGGTTCATAGGTACCTGATAATACCCCTTCAGGAGGTCGAGCGTAGAGAAAACCTTCACTTTGTGCAGGTAGGAGGTCACGTCGGCGATGTTTGGGAGGGGGTAGTGATCCGGTTCTGTTTGCATGTTCAGGCGCCTGTAATCCCCGCACGGACGAAGGGAGCCGTCTTTCTTCAGAACGATGTGTAAGGATGGCGACCATGGGCCCATTTCCTCCATTTCTGCGAATGTCTGTTTGGCGGCTGCCAATCGTTCCGGTGCCAGACGTCGGAATTTTGCGAAGACTGGGGGTCCCGTCGTCTTAATATGGTGATAAATACCGTGCTTGGCAGGAACTGTTGGCGTTTGGCGAAGTTCTGGACGGAAAACTTCCGGGTACGACGTGAGGAGGTGGGCGTAGGCATCCGTGGGTGCGCTAATGTGGAGAGTGAGGTTAGAGGGGGCGGGTTGAAGAGGTGTCGACGTGTATGAGTCTGCGTTGACCAATTGTCGGTGGGTGACATCGACCAGAAGGTGGAAATGAGAGAGGAAATCCGCACCAAGGATTGGCAATGTGACGTCAGCAACGAGAAACTTCCAATTGAATTTACTGTTTCCGAACGATAATGTGAGGTTCTCGTAACCGTAGGTGGGTAACGCAGATCCGTTGGCAGCTACCAAGTGGACGTCGGCAGATGTAGACAGACTACGTCGTGTCTTGAAGAGTTTCCTTGGCAGAAGAGAACGACAAGCACCCGTGTCTACCAAAAATCGCACTCCCGTTCCTGCATCATGTAAAAAGAAAAGATTAGAAACATGGGAGGCCACCGCCACGAGCGATGGCCTACTTACACGTTTTTTGGCCACTGACAATCCTCGGCACATTTCTTCGTGGTTGCCCCGAATCTGAAGTGGTAGTAGCAAAACTGCGGCGGATGGGAGGTAGTAAGTGTCTCTAGAAGTCGTTTGTTGGTGAGCGAGCGATTGGTGGGTGGTGGGCGGTTTTGTCGCTGCTTCGGCACGTCACGGGGTAGGCGTGTATATCCTACGGCATTCATGTCAGCTTCGGTTGACGTTGAATAGGCATCCTCTTCGTCAGGGGTGGAGGCGTTGATGGAGGTCATGAAGTGGCTGTCCATAGGGGCGTCGGCTTTGGTCATCAAGTCCTTTGTGGGTAAACTATCGACATCGGGTATGGCAGCGCGTATAGGTTCGGGTAAATGGCGTATCCAGAGGGCACAAAGTAGGTTCACCTCATGAGGAGACCCGTCTGCGGCAGGTTGAAGGCGAGCGATACTGGTCATTTCCCTGAGGGCAAGCGAAGCCCTTTGGTCCCCCAACGGTTGTTGCGAGAGCTGAAAAAGCTGGCGACGGCGAGTACTGCTACAGAAGGTATGTTTTGAGGGAGTCATATGCTATTGGGGTGTGTCCTTGTTCACAAAGCCAGTCGATATTTCCGGGAAGGTGTCCTCGGGTATCGCCGCGAGAACATAATCTGCTTTGGTGGTTGAGCGAATCACGCCCTTGATGCGAAACTGGACTTCTGCGCGCTGAAACCAAGCAAACGCCTCTCCGCTGGCGAATGATGAAAGTTTCAATGGGGCAGCCGCAGTGCCAACTTCTGTAGTCTGACATAGTACTAACGATAGAGGGGCGAGGGGGGTGGGGGGGAAGGCGGTGGGAGCGAGTTGACTTCCGGGGTCACCAATGTGACGGTGTCGAGAGAAAGGTTGTGACTCAAAGCCAGGTTGGAAACAACTGAGTGGTTTTATTAAAGAACACGCTCCTTTATATACAAAATCTCAAAGCCACAAGAATTTTCATGTTCAAATATTGACACTTACAGAGAAGAAAAGCAGACATGATATTTCAGGTTCTTTTTAGTGCGAGGGGAGAGTGAAGATACAAGCACAAGATGAACTATGTACAATCGTGTGACAAACGGTTGGTACACTTCTGTCTGGGAGGTAGTTGAAATGGGTTTTCTCTTTTTATACTTTAACAAGGAGCTTTTATTACCATTCATTTCTAGAAATTCGCGTACATGTATCTAAATGTATATACAGTATATATATATATATATATATATATATATATATATATATATATATATATATATATATATATATATATATATATATATATATATATATATATATATATATATATATATATATACACACACACACACACACACACATATATATATATATATATATATATATATATATATATATATATATATATATATATATATATATATATAGAGTGTGTGTGTGTATGTGTGAGTTTTTGGGTATGTTTGTGGGTATGTGTGTCTATCTGTGTGACATAGAAATATTACACATTCCTAAGCAATATCAGTAGCTTTAAAAATATCCATAAAATTAATGTAGTTGAGGCATGCATAGAATCCTCTAAAATTTCTATAAGAGAATTAATTCACCTTTCTGAAGCAGACAGATTTATTGCGATTTTGGCAAAATCTTTTCTGAAAATTATATTGAAAAATTCGTACTCTTCAATGGAATTAAATTGCCATATATAATACGTGAATGAATACTTATAAAAAAAGTCTTTTAAATAGCTATTATCTAAATAGCTGGAAACATCAATTGCAGAATATAGTAAGGTAGCAAGTAGAAAGAGCTTGAAAAGATAAAATGTATATTTATAGTTGAATAATCTAAAAACAAACCCGAATCTCTTCCGTTCCAGAATTGTATGATAATGGATCGATTCATTGAGGGAGGGATTCTTGTTACCAAGCCATCGTGAAGCTTTCCATACCACGGGTGACCGTTCCCTTTCCCTGATCCTATGAATATAAATGAATCCAAAGATAGTTTCGCGCACACAAACTCCAAAAGGAACTGTGTAAATTCTGAAGCGATCCTTACTGCCGAGAGTGCTTTTTGAAGTAAGATTTTTCAATTACATTTGCATACCTTGAAGATTTTACAATTACCCTTCTGATGGAATAAGATTTTGGGTATAAGCTTTATAAGATAATAAACCAGTTTTGCAAGACTCGTAAAGATTTTGAAAACTTATCCTCCTTACTCTAGTAAATACAAAAAAAATGTCTGTTCTTTGTGTTTACCTTTGTGAGGCGTATCCATATGTGATAGCATATAGGACAAGTTTGTTTTCTCAGAAATATCTGTCTTTTATGTACATAAATATATTGTAAGTTCCTGCATGGTAAGAGTGAACGCATAGGTGAAACAGACCTATGATCATACATTGCTGCCAATATGGTATCTATTTTTTTAATAGCTTTATTAAATGACTTTGCATATAATTTCCTTTGGTTTTTTATTATAAAAGTAAAAGTAAAAGTAATATCAGTCATATTTAACTTTTCATCATTTGGCCTTCATATATTTCGGTAGATTTCATATCCTTATTTTGTGTCGTAGACTAAAATAGCATCAAGAAAAATGTCACACGTTCCTAAATGAGACAAATAATTTCCTACCTAATAATAATAATAATAATAATAATAATAATAATAATAATAATAAACGCAAGTAAGCAATTTTCATCATAATGATTCCAAATAAACCCAAAGTAAAGGAATACCAATTTCATCGTCCATTCTTCCAATCCTTCTCTCTCTTCGGGAAGGATTTTCCCCCAGAGCTTTATTCATTATCCAAATTATCCAATGAATTTCCAATCTCAGGAAGTTCGGGAGAGTAATAAGGATACCAGGAATAGAGGTTAATGGATTGTCATAAAGATTAGCTGGGGATGGAAACCCTTATTTAAATGCAGGGGAGTAACCAAAGGGATGATTAATCAATTGTTTGAATTATCACATTACCTTCGACTTTTTCTTATGATCTTAAGAAGTACTTTCTTCGATAACAATAAATAGGTTTTCTGGTAACTTTTGTGCAAATTACTTGATAAATCTTTTAGTTCAGTATGATTGATTAAGATTATTGGTATCTGGTGAGATTATTCAAATTTGGTTCTTGATATATTCCAGCGATAACAATTTATCCATAGATTTTTCAATTCGCTTATTCTAGTGATATATGATATTCTGTGTATAGTATACATGGAATAAAGACCTTATGATTTATGCTTCAACGACCCTTTCATATTACAATAAACATCAAAGATTTGAAATATAAAAAAACTTAAATCATATCTTTTTCATTCTTAGTAAATCATAACATGTTTCTCTGAGCCTCAGCGGAAGTACTGTATATATTTTATCGCTACATTTGAGTAAACATTGATAACCATTACTATATCTGGCTCTATGTATGGCGGTCTGTCTGTGTCTGCCTGCCTGCCTGCCTTGATTTTTATTCAGGCTTTTAGAATATATTATAATAAAAATACAAAACCGATGCAGATGTCTATATAATCTTAAAACCACCCGTATCTTTGAAGATTATATACAAATATAGCCAAATAAGGTAGAATATTATTTTAGAATTTATAATTTGAAGATGATTAGTCATACATTCGTTCTTTTTTCTTTATGCAATGGTAATAGATTATTATTCTTGGTTTATCACCGATATATATATATATATATATATATATATATATATATATATATATGTATATATATATGTATATATATATATATGTATATATATATATATATATATATATATATATATATATATATATATATATTTATATATATATATATATATATATATATATATATATATATATATATATGTATGTGTGTATATATATATCTATAT
>NC_090726.1:21562033-21564533 GCF_036898095.1 Palaemon carinicauda | reverse complement strand
GGTTCTGTGGCAACGTTTTCATATTCTTTATTAGAAGTAAATTCTGAGTCATTGGTCTAAAGTGGGTCTGGTATTGATTTTTATCTGTCACTCCATCAAGCGATGGACAGGCAGGACTATGCATTGGGATGCTGATGAGTCAACAGATAGACCTATAAGCCTCCACAACCCATCATCCTCTGTTTTATTGTATCAAATTTACACCGATATACAACTGATTATTATACTTTACCCGATTTGCAAAATATACCTGATGAATAAAAAAAAAAATATTGGGTTTGCAATTTGAGTTCAAATGCACTTATGGAAATATATATATTTTTTTTTTCTAAAAAATATTTGGTTATATAATGTATCGAATCCTATTGCTTTACTAGTTACAAGAAAATTAATGAATTAAGCGACCATATAATAATTTTTCAATTGTTAGGTTGTCGATAAGAACTACCCATATAAAAAAACAGAATCAATGCGTTTCATTGTTGTTATAATTCATAATAAAACCAGTTTTAATGTAAGTAAGACAGATATACTCCATCCATCACCTGCACTAATGGTAAAACTTATAAACCAGCATCATAATGACGCTCATAGACATTATCCAGACATATGACGATTACGACGGGCGTCAACGAAAATTCTACAATATCGCTTTGTGCCATAAGCAGGAACCAACAATAACAATAAGCACTTCTCCTGGGCTTTGTTCGATATTACATGCTAAGGGGAAGCGTCAAGACATAATGGGCTCATTAT
This sequence comes from Palaemon carinicauda, assembly GCF_036898095.1. Classification (NCBI taxonomy): domain Eukaryota; kingdom Metazoa; phylum Arthropoda; class Malacostraca; order Decapoda; family Palaemonidae; genus Palaemon; species Palaemon carinicauda. Next base: position 21,563,777 of record NC_090726.1, on the reverse strand, counting down.
CCCTTAATTATACAGTAAATGCCATCGATGAAACCTTGATTACAGTAATTATGGGGATTATAATGTATTATTGATGCGATGTTTGGAAATGGTGATTAAATCATAAATTAGGCTGAGAACAATTTGTACGGCGATGCAGCTTAGAAATTCAAAGATTGCTTATGAAGGTTTATGTATGTATGTATATATATATATATATATATATATATATGTATATATATATATATATATATATATATATATATATATATATATATATATATATGCTACTCCCATAATTATTCTTTCCATTACTCCTCGAATTGTAACTAAATTATAATTTAGGGCTTTTAGGCTCCAAGTTCCTGATGTTTGAGTTAAAACTAGTAGGACTAACTGATTTAATGCTTATCTTTTAAGAGAAAGTGTGATCTTATTTTTCATATTTTCATTTTGCTTACCAAAAACTCTCCCTTATATGCTTATCCATCTTTTATTTTCGGTCTCATGTCCTGGGGAAACAGTTACTGTCTGTCCCAAGTACGTAAATTTATTAACAATCTCTAGAGTTTAGCTGTGTCTCTGTTTTTTTTTTTTAACGTTATCTTGATTTTCCTCTCCAGTCCTACACTTTGGCATGCTTTATCTAATCGAATCTCTTAATAGCATTTGCAATTTTTTCATGAAGAGTAAATAGTTCTATGTCATCTGCAAATCTTAAGCTGGAAAAGTTTTCCCCATTCATATTAATTCCCTCAGTTTCCCACCTAAATTCTTAAAAAACTTCAGGGCACGCTGTGAATAACTTAAGAGAGATACGGTCTCCCTGTGTAACTCATTTCTCAATCGGAGTTTTCTCACTATCTTCACGTAGTTTAATGATTGCTATACTTAATGTATAGATATCTTCAAGTGTTCTAACATAAGATTCATCTATTCGTTGTCTTTGAAGCAATTTAATTACTCCTGAAGATTTGACAAAATCAAAAGCTTTCTAATAGTCTATAAATACCACACATAGTCTAGTGGTTTTTCACAATCTATTGATTTTTTTTTTCCTCAATTAGGTGGTTAAATACATGGATATGGTCAGTTGTTGAATACCCACTTCCAAAGCCTGCCTTCTCTCTTCGTTGATTAAAGACCCGCTGTGTTTTTATTCAGCCAAATTAAGACCTTTGTGAATATTTTATAAATTACTAAGAGTAAACTTATTGAACAGTAATTTGTTCACAGGTAATAAGTTTACAGAGCAATTACCGAACCTGAACAATATTGATAACAAATTTTCAACAATTTCATCCATTCTGTATCTGATAATATTTTCATTATAAGACCTAGAAGGAAAATAGGATTTAATGAAATATCAAGATACGTTCGGCCTCAGAGCGATAAGACACCATTAGATACATAATACAAAGAGCGTTCGTTACTGTTTCCAGAGACAGTTGGATCCCTTATGCATGGCTGTTTCTAATTTTCATTGTTCGGTCTTAATGTGGTTCTTGTTCGTTAGTGCTTCAGGAACTAGAAGCAATTGCATGCGTTTAGTGTTAGTGCTTACGAGAGAGTTCCGAGCACTGATATTGGAATGCAGAACAATAAAGACTCTCGGGAAAATGTCAGCATGGGAGGATGTCAATTGATTTTTTAAAATAATCTCCAAGGCCGTTTTATTATTAACATTAATACTATTATGATATTAAGACTAACAACAAAACCGCAACAACAACAATAACAGCAACAACATGATAATAGTGAAAAA
>NC_090726.1:21539693-21547193 GCF_036898095.1 Palaemon carinicauda | reverse complement strand
ATTTGAACCAGAGTGCTGCCGCCCTATAGCTGTTAAGTAGTATACTTTAAAGCTAGCTGTGGTGTGTGCCGGCCGGCAAAGGCAGGCCGGCACACATCCCCCTATACTGTACTAGTATTCCTCTCTATAGCATATACAGTAAGAAGAAAACTATAGTAAGGGTTTTGGTACAGCACTGTATCTTCTAACACTATTGTGTTTTCTTGCACACCCCTTTGCTGTTGCCCTCAGATAGGAAGCTGAGTTCTTCCCTGTCTATTATCCAGGATTTTAAAATCATTGCTTAGGTGTGAGCTCCACCTGTTTCCTCTGGAAACCTTGCATTGGTTACTCTAGAAGAGATAAACCATTTTTGATTTTATTATCTGGAAGGCTACAACAATGGGTTGTGAGGGAAACACAAGTGTGTGTCTTTCCTTTCTGAATTGTTATGCTATACTATGCATATCCAGTGATACATAGTTCACTTGATACTCATGGAAATTTCTTCTCTTTACAGAAGGACACTCCGAAGTGGGGAAGTGCTTTCTGCAATGTCAGCAGCAAGAACCTCTGCGGACATGAGTTTTGTAGGAGACGCGCAGCATACGCTGTCTCCAAGGATGATCTCCGGTATTGGGACCCTCAGGTATGTACTGTGTGCACTAACCTGATTAATGAGACAATTAAATAGCTAGGAAGAAGCTTCGTATCTGGGTAAGGGGCTTCCAAAAGAACACTTCTGGCCCTTATCTTCCAAGTGAGAAGATGAGGGCGTATCCTTTCCCTAAGGCATCAGCTGATGCAGTGATTCCCCAGCCTCAAGAGGAGATCCCCTAAGTTCAGATCCAGGTGGATGCTGAAGTCGCGGTCGCGATGCAAGACATCCAGCTAGATGACAGGATGTCTGATGTGGACGGGTGTCAGGAGGAAGACCTCCTGGCAGAAGCCCAGGAGGAAGTTCAAGCCCCTCTACATCGGCCGGTCTCCCAGTAGAGCTGGGACAGGCCCTCTCTTCTATTGTTGGAATGATCCAACAAATGCAGAAGGAGAATCAGGAGAAGGCGGCTGCAATGGAACTGTGAATGCAGTGCCTTGCAGAATCACATGGGCCCCAGAAAAAGCTCAATGTGAAAGACTTTCCCTTGTGCTCAGATGCTAACCCATGGAGGTATGCTGAGCACATGCCGATGACAACTGGAAAGATCGTCATCTTGGATAAGCTGGGCTCAGTTCCCCTGGAGGGTGGAATTCTGGCCCAGCAAGGCATCATATCCGGACTGTTATGTCCGGCTGAGGAAGGAACCAGCTTCAAAGGAGGAGACAGAGCCGAAGGAGGTCATAGTGATGGACCATGCTAAGGCTCAAGCTCTAATTTCATCCTCGATGAAAGAGAGGGGCTTCTCTAACTCAAAGGTAGCTGCATTGAATAGGAAGCTCCCTTCCTTTGTGTCCTCGCCTACTAGAGCCTTCCCCTTTTTACAGAAAAGGTTTCTGGCTGTACTAAAAGCAATCGAGGCCGGCAAGTCTTGCCCCTCCCTAGAGGAGTGTAAACCCTTGTCGCTGGCCCTGCCTATGGACCACAAAGACTGGAAGAACGTCCATCTTACGTTCTCAGTGGGAAAGTTGGAGGCTGATATTGCCGGACGTCAGTTCGGCAAGGACCCCCCTAAGCTGTCTGACTTTCTTTTGCGAAGTGAGTTCGATACAAAAGAAAGACTGACTGCCTCAATGTCTCTTCAGACTACTCTCGAGACGATGGCAAGTGACCCCAAGGTCCATGAAATGTTCATGGTAGTGGCCAAGCCTCATCTGGCCACAGTGACGAAGGACCTTTATGGCTTCGTCAAGGCAAGGAGAGCTTGTAGGGAGTTCGTGTTTACCTCGGCTACGGTGAGGCACGAGCTAAAGAAACTAATCTCCTCCAACATTTGGGGAAAAGACCCTTTTTTCCCTACCGACTTGGTCAAAGAAGCTGTTGATAAAGCCGCCTTGGAGAATAGAAACCTTCTCCAGAAGTGGGGCCTGGCTATCAAAAGAAAGTCTTCCCCGGATGAGGGTTCTCAACCAAAGAAGAAGATTATGAGGACTAGGCTACCGTCTCGGCCAGCCAAGCCTCTTAGATAGCAACAGCAACTGCAATTGCCATTGCCCCCAGTGCCCCAGATCGTGGTACAAACCCCGACCACCTTTCAGTGGGTACCCCAGGCCGTGTCGACACAGTCCACGGCATTCACCCCAGCGTTCGAAGGGCAGTCTACTTCCTTTCGAGCAAAGCCTAGAGGAGCAGCCAGAGGCTCGTCTAGACGCCCCTCAAGGGGAAGGGGACTCAGGGGTGGTCATGGTCAGGAAGGCAAGACCTCAGGACGGCAGTCCAAGCGAGGTGATACCGGTAGGAGGGAGACTTCTGAAATTTCGGGATCGGTGGGCCTTCGATCCCTGGGCCCACAGCCTACTCAAGAATGGACTGGGCGGGAGCTGGTACAGCACTCCACCCCCGTGCCTTCGGTTTTTCTAACACTCCACCCCCGTTATGGAGGAGTATGTTCAAGAACTGTTGGAGAAAAAGGGTGAAGCCCATCAATTTCTAAGGGAGGCTGTTTTGTGTTCCCAAGAAAGACTCGGAAAAGCTCAGAGTCATTCTGGACTTGTCGCCACTTAACAAGTTCATAGTGAATTGCAAATTCAAAATGCTAACACTGCAACACATAAGGACCTTACTGCCCAGGAGGGCATATTCCGTCTCTATAGACTTGTCAGACGCCTACTGGCACATTCCAATTAGCCATCGATTCTCCCCCTACCTAGGGTTCAGGCTACAACGAAGACTATACGCCTTCGGAGCCATGCCATTCGGACTAAACATAGCCCCAAGGATTTTTACGAAGCTTGCGAGCGTAGCTCTCAAACAATTTCGCCTAAAGGGAATTCAGGTAGTAGCCTACCTGGACGACTGGTTGGTGTGGGCAGCATCCGAGACAGAATGCTTGCAAGCTTCCAGTCAAGTGATCCAGTTCCTAGAGTACCTAGGCTTCAAGATCAACAGAAAAAGTCTCGACTTTCTCCATCTCAAAAGTTCCAGTGGCTGAGAATCCACTGGGACCTTTTGTCACACCGTTTCTCCACCTCGGCGAAGAAAAGGAAGGAGATAGCAGGTTCTGTCAAGAGACTTCAAGATTCCGAAAGGATATCAAGACACGAGCAGGAGAGAGTACTGCGCTCTCTCCAGTTTGCTTCGGTGACAGACCCAGTGCTAAGAGCACAGCTAAGGGATGCAATCGGAGTTTGGAGAAGTTATGCATCAAACGCGTGAAGAGATCTGAGAAGACCAGCCGCTTCGGCTAAGTACTCTTCTCAGGCCTTGGTCCCAAGCCAGACATCTAAAGAAGTCAGGTTCTTCTTCAGCCACCTCCCCCGTCGGTGACGATTCACTCAGACGCCTCGAAGGAGGGATGGGGAGGTCACTCTCATCGGAAAAAAGTCCAGGGGACTTGGTCCAGGCTATTCAAGACCTTTCACATAAAACTTTCTAGAAGCTAGGGCAGTGCTCCTTACCTTAAAGAAAGTCTCCCTGCGTCATTCGATCCACATAAGGTGGTGATTGACAGTGAGGTAGTTGTGAGATACTTGAATCGACAAGGATCGAGGTCACCACCTCTCAACCAGGTGATGTTGGCCGTCTTCCGATTGGCGGAAAAGAAGAAGTGGTACCTGTCGGCAGTTCACCTTCAAGGAGTCCGCAATGTGACAGCGGACGCTCTATCCAGGTTCACACCGATAGAGTCGGAATGGTCCTTAGACGCAGGATCATTCTCCTTCATTCTGAATCAGTCTCAGAACTGCAGATAGACCTCTTTGCGACGAAAGACAACAAGAAGTTGCCCCTGTACGTGCCCCGTACGAGGACCCCTTAGCGGAAGCAGTGGACGCGATGTCCCTCGACTGGAACAGATGGTCCAAGATTTATCTGTTCCCTCCTCGCAACCTTCTGTTGAGGGTCCTCAACAAACTGAGATCCTTCAAAGGGTAGCGGCAATAGTGGCCCCCAAGTGGCCGAACAGCGTGTGGTTCCTCCTGGCATTGGAACTGTAGCTGAAGTTTGTACCACTACCAGATCCAGTTCTGACCCAGCGAGCCCAGAAGTCAACTGTCTGCGCTTCATTACAGAAAACCCGGACCCTGCAGCTCATGATTTTCTCTCCCTAGCGGTGAGAAAGCGTTTCGGGATTTCGAAAGCCAGTATAGACTTCCTTGAGGAATATAAGTGCAAATCTACTAGAAGGCAATATGAGTCATCTTGGAGAGATGGGTGGCCTTTTGTCAAGGCGAAGATTCCGCAGGAGATCTTGACAGACTTCTGCTTATCTTTTTTCCCCACCTCCATGGTCAAGGGTTGGCAGCGAACACGATTTCAGCGTGTAAGTCTGCTTTGACAAGACCCATTCTATATGCCTTCCAGGTCGACCTAGGTAACGAGATCTTTAATAAAGTCCCGAAAGCCTGTGCTAGGCTCAGACCTTCAGCACCTCCAAAGCCCATTTCATGGTCTTTAGACAAGTTCTTCATTTCGCTTCTCTGTTGAACAATGAAGAGTGTGCGTTAAAGGATTTGACACAAAAAGTTATTTTCCTATTTTGCACTCGCGTCCGGGGCCAGGGTTAGTGAGATTGTAGCCTCTCGAGAGAGGCAGGTCGTGTTCAGTTCCTGGATGGGGAAGAACTGAACCTGTTTCCGGATCCTACGTTCCTCGCCAAGAATGAGTTACCCACCAACAGGTGGGGTCCCTGGAGAATCTGCCCTCTGAAAGAAGATGCATCTCTATGTCCAGTAGAATGCCTAAAGGTCTATCTTCATAGAACTTCAGACTTCAAGGGTGGTCAACTATTCAGGGGAGAAACATCAGGCTCAAATTTATCTCTGAATCAACTCAGAGCGAAAATCACATATTTTATTCGCAGAGCGGATCCTGACAATACACCCGTAGGTCACGATCCGAAGAAAGTTGCCTCATTCTTAAATTTCTTTAATTGTATGGATTTTGAACATCTCCGTTCATACACTGGCTGGAAGTCTTCCAGAGTGTTCTTTCGCCACTATGCGAAGCAAGTAGAGGAACTAAAAGAGATCTGTGGTAGCAGTGGGTCGCGGTGTTAACCCTACTGTTTAACTCTGCGAGGAACAGTGGTCTTAATTGGGACGATTAATTCCAGGGTGATTGTGTAGTTACATACTGTACTACAAACTAAGTGAGGGCACTGTGTTGCCCATCCAGACTGTTCCATTTCCGAAGGTGAACCTAGCATAAGTGCAGACATGTGTGCCGAGCGTTTCTAACGCTAATGTCATTGATTTGTAATACAGGCTTTTATGACTTTGATACCTCGGTATCTTAACCCTTTTACCCCCAGGCTATTTGGAAATTTCCAATCCTTAACCCCAAGGGGTTAATTTTTTTCCAGCACATTTTGCAGTATATTATTTTTTCAAAAAGCTCTAATAGCCTTAATTTTTGTCATAGAGAGGTCAGGTTGGTCTCATTCTCTTGGAAAACGCATGAATTTTCACAAAAAAAATATCAAAAATCTGCAAAAAAAATTTTAAATATAATTTTTTTGCAACGACGTACCGGTACGTCCATGGAGGTAAAGGGATGAGTTTTGTGAAACGTACCAGTACGTCCTTTGGGGGTAAAAGGGTTAAAAGTGACATCTAATGTATTTCTTTCAGACAAACAAGCTCTGTTTACTATCATACTTATGCTTATAGTTTTGGGTTATCCTCTTCTTATATATATATATATATATATATATATATATATATATATATATATATATATATATATATATATATATATATATATATATATATATATATATATATATATATATATATATATATATATATATATATATATATATATATATATATATATAATTGTGGTTAACCTGTCTATTTATTGCCTGTCAATAATCTGGTTCTTGAGAACCTTGCGTCTCCTTCACCTGTGTCAATTTATTGGTATAATTGAGCATTCATTCTATGTACCTTATCTGGGATAATTCTAATAGAATTGTTCCTTTATGCAAGCTATGTTGCATTGGTTTTCCTCCTATGCGGATATAAAACCTTTGTCCAATACTAGTATTGTGCGGAAAACTGGTCGATATTTCATATTGACGCAGTGGTCCTTTACAAACTATGCTTTACTTAATATAGGGCGAGACCACTATATTAGCTTGCCTGGTATTCATACATAGATATATGTACTCTTCGAGACTTTTCCAGAGTCTAGTAGGACTCTTCCCTGTAGGGGGCAGGAAGCTCTAACATAGTTCATAGTTAGTTGAAAAGATGTATAACGGTAACATCTTAGGTCTCTAGGTCTAGTCGACCGGAAAAAATTACCCCCGGGGAGTACGGCACGTTCTGAGAATCCACAGATACAGTAATGCTCTGGTACACTTCCATCAGGACGACATGGCTTGAGCCCAAAAAACGGATTTTGAGCGAAGCGAAAAATCTATTTTTGGGTGAGATGGCCATGTCGTCCTGATGGACCCGCCCTTGCCTTTCTAAGAAAGGGCTGTAGGACCCCTCCCTACATACAGTATCTGTAGCACCTCGTGTACGCTACAAGGAATACAGATGGCGCCAGGATTGGCGCCAGGCACGCATACGAATCGGGGGATAAGAAGCCTTGGGAGCGGCTCCCCTTTTTCTTTCCCGAATTCGTATCTCGTCAATCACCTCCTACGAGACGAAATCTCTGTCCAGGATGTAGATTGCCATGTGACGTGTCTAGAATACGTCCTCTGATATGTCGCGATATCCCTTTCACGAGGGATACTCGCTCCAGGAGTTAGAATTCTGGTACCTTAAGGTAAATTCTCTGGGAATATCGCCGTAGTTATAATATACCCTAGGAGGCTACCCTATAGGAACTTCCATCAGGACGACATGGCCATCTCACCCAAAAATAGATTTTTCGCTTCGCTCAAAATCCGTTATATACATACATAAACTTTCGTAAGCAATCTTTGAATTTCTAAGCTGCAACGCCGTACAAATTGTTCTCAGCCTAATTTATGATTTAATCACCATTTCCAAACATCGCATCAATAATACATTATAATCCCCATAATTACTGTAATCAAGGTTTCGTCGATGGCATTTACTGTATAATTAAGGGATAATGAGCCCATTATGCCTCGACGCTTCCCCTTAGCATGTAATATTGAACAAAGCTCAGGACAAGTGGGTAGTTTTATTGTTGGTTCCTGCTTAAGGCATAAAGCGATATTGCCAAATTTTCGATGACGCCCGTCGTAATCGTCATATGTCTGGATAATGTCTATATGCGCCATTATGATGCTATTTTTTAAGTTTTTCCATTACTGCGGGTGATGGATGGAGTATCTCGGGCCCACTCACATTAAAACTTAGTTTTATTATGAATCATAACAACAATGAAACGCATTGATTCTGTTTTTTTATATGCGTAGTTCTTTTCGACAACCTAAC
>NC_090726.1:21497193-21512193 GCF_036898095.1 Palaemon carinicauda | reverse complement strand
GTATTGTCCCTTATTATCATGTGTTTTAACATTTTAAAAGATCGTATATTATGCTATAGTAAATATAGTATAGTAAAATGTAGTATGGTAAACTCCCTTATCGTGTGTTTTCACATTTTGAAAGTGTATAGTATAGTGTAGTAAAGTATAGTATAGTATAGCATAGTATATTATAGTACAGTACTATATATTTTAGTACAGTATAGTATGGCTTTATTTTGGAGAGGCCTTTACCCTCAAAAAATTCACTCCTTGTGTAAATGACTCTAGGACAATTGCCATCGAGGACAACTAACCCCCTAGGATATTTAACCCTTTAGGATTACTACCTCCCTCGACAATCTTCTTTCAAAATACCATAAATTAGAGAGAAGGTTAATAGAAAACAAAGTAATTAAAATATTTATTTAGATGATTGAAAGAAAGAGACAATAAAAAGAGCTAAACAATTTATCTAAAATTTTGAATTGTGTGCAATTCTGTGTAAGTATTCTAAAACATCTTGACCTTTATAAGCATTAACAATTGATGTAATTTGCTTTGAAACATCCAAATATCTTTTCCTAGACGGCTCTTTATCAAAGCCAGCTGCACACTGAGCTAGCTTTACATGTAAAGATTGTTCTCGTCTAATAAATGTTAGAAATTTCCAAATTTTTGTATGACAGCAACAGGCACTTGCTAAAAAGCTCCTGTGCCAACCTTCGACGGAGTTGTTTGTTCTCGGAAGTTCTTCTGTAGCCCTTTCATACATATTCCATAAATTTGGGCTTGCATTCTGTTCAGACTCGTTAGTTCCTTTGATCGCTACCTCCTCACCATCCTATTGAGCTAAGGATAGGGGGTATGGGGGATACTATAGGTCTATCTGCCGAGTAATCAGCAGCCACTGCCTAGCCCTCTTTGGTCCTAGCTTGGGTGGAGAGGGGGGCTTGGGCGCTGATCATACGTATATGCAGTATATGGTTTGTCTCGAGGGCATTGTCCTGCTTGATAGGTCAATATCACTGTCCCTGGCCTCTGCCATTCATGAGCGGGCTTTAAACCTTCAAACCTTTAAGCATACTTTGACGTCGTCCTCGTCTGCTTCATCATCATCATCATCATCATTTCAGCCTTCAAAAGTCCTTTGTTGGATGTAGGCCTTCCCCCAGGTTCCTCAACAGATTTCTATTGCAAGCTATTCTGTGCCACTGTTGCTTATGTTGGTCTAAGTCATTTCGCCAGCGAGTTTTTTGTCTTCCTTGGTTTCTTGTGTATCCTCGGGGTGTCCAGAAGGTGGTTCGTGATGTCCACCGGTTGTCTGTCATCTTGGCAATGTGCCCCGCCCAGTTCCATTTGAGCTTGCTAATGGTTTCAAGGATATCCATTACTTTAGTTTTTTTACGTATCCATTTAGCTGTTTTTCTATCCTTCCATGTTAGATTTAGCATAATTCTCTCATGTGCCCTCTGCATTGTTCGTAATTTAAGGGAAAGCTTTTTTGTTAGATTCCAAGTTTCGGCCCCATAGGTGACAGTGGGGAGGATACACTAATCATATACTTCCCTTTTTGAGATGATAGGAATCTTCTTATTTTTTAACACTGTACTGGCTCTTCCAAACGCTTGCCAACCGAGGGTTATTCTTCTTTTTATTTCGCTCTCTTTACAGGCGTCATGTAGAGAGATTCGTTGTCCTATGTAGATATAGATGCTCATGACTTTGGTCTTTTGGAAGTTCATGTGGAGGCCAATTGATTTGCTTGCTTCATTTAGCTCGGTGAGCATATGTTGAAGCTCTTCTTTGGTGTTAGCAATGATAACGATGTCATCAGCAAATCTTACGTGACTTAGATATTCTCCTTCTATTTTTATTCCTTTTGCTTGCCAGTTGAGTTGTTGGAAAGCTCTCTCCAGGCAGGCAGTAAACAGTTTGGGTGAGCTAGTGTCATCTTGTCTGACACCTCTCTTGAGTTGGAATGGTTCAGAGTCCTTGTGGAGGCGAATAAATGATGTTGCATGGTCATAGATGTGACAGAGTACATTAATGTAAACTGAGTCAACTCCCTGTTCTTCCAGCGCTGACATGACCTCCTCAGTTTCAACCGAGTCAAATGCTTTGGTGTAATCTAGAAGTGTTACTACTAGTGGTATCTTATATTCGTCTGCTTAAGCGTCCAATATGCGTATCTTCAAAATAATCATGTAATTGGCAGGTTTCTATAGGCAGTATTTCGCACAAGCGTACAAAAGCCCTTTCTACACCATGATATGGGACAAGGGCAATAGCAGATACCATTTGCATGTTAACCGAAAGCTCTGTCATTTTAATAACGCTGCTGAAATCTGTAACTTGTGTATCTTTCTGTAGATGTTTTGACTCAAGGAAAAAAAGCAACACTATTTGAGTGTGCAGCAAAACCGTGCGCATACTGTTGATCATAGCAATTTCGAAATCAGCCATGAGAGTTTTTCAATTGTTCAAGCACGACAGTGTATGCTGCTTGGCTTTTGTCGGTTAAAAGAATATCAACCAAGGGTACTGTATGACCAATAATAATTGCATGAACTGTATAAAGTTGAGAAAAAAAATTCTAGGTACAAATTTCAACGTACTATCTAAAAACCAATGTGACGCTTCCCCTAGATATTGAAAGTTTTTCTTTGTACTGAAGATCAGTATTTAGTGGTAAAATGTTCCAGAGTCATACATCAAAAACTCTTGGTTATCAAGTGTTCTCGTATGCACTTCTGTTAACGTCAATTCTTGCGCGCTTTGTGGTATGAGTCTTGAATGACAAGTTCTTTGCCTTTGACGTCTGATTTTGCGTCGAATTTGATGAACCGCGGTCAATTTTGAACCTACTTCGTCAATGACTTGTGAACATGCTTCACCAATTATCTGTTGACCAATTTATTCTGTACTGACTGCTTTCATTTTCATATTTTGTAGAGTTCGAACAAGTTTCAATTTTTGCAGCATCTGGGCAATGAGTGTGCTCATGCATGCGACCAACAATTATATTTCTTTGGCTATCCACTTTGACTTTAGCTTTGCAGTTTCCTTTATTTCTACGCTCATCACACTCATAAGACACAACACTGTTGGCCAAATTATTTTCCTTATCATATAGGTGTCCTTCATACACTAGCTTTTCTCATCCTCTTTCACTTTTTTATTTCAAATAATTAGCTGAAATTAAAAGATTAAAGATATTCTTTCTTTTAGAAATCTTTAGCTATTATATGAAATAGACAACGATTAAAGGCTCATTTAACAAATTAACTATTATAGAGGGTAATTTTCCGAATTGGGTAGTTGTCCTAGGGGGTAGTTGTCCTAGGGGATAGTTGTCCTAGGGGATAGTTGTCCTAGGGAGATAGTTGTCCGCTGGGGTTAATTGTCCTGCAGCGGTGTAAATTTGCATTGACGCCCTTTTTATGATCATTTTGCATCATTCTCATCACGTTTATTCATAATATATCACACCTTCAGTATCTATTCATCCGTCCATATATCACCTACACAAGTATACAATAGTTCCTTAACACTACAAATCCTGTGATGTGATATATGTCTTGTCTAATCCATTGTCTCTAGCATCCCATAGCATATGCGAGGTGATAGATATCTATTTGGAATAGTTGCAAATAGCCTGATAGGTATAATTTCTCCCCTGATAATTATACTGAAGAATATGCTGCTTACAATAAATGGGATTTTGTCTTTTTATATCTTCCATAATGGAAAGAAAATTGAAATATTGAAGGAATCCTGACCGGTTTCGTGTCTAAGAGATCTTCAAGTGGAGCAGCTTATTGATATTGTGTTTTACAATATTTATGGAAACTCCTGTCATGGTGCACTAACATTGCATAGATAAAATGATAGGAAATAATCGATGATAATGCGTAAGATTCATAACATTCCCCCCCTCTCTCTCTCTCTCTCTCTCTCTCTCTCTCTCTCTCTCTCTCTCTCTCTCTCTCTCTCTCTCTCTCTCTCTCTGTCTCTCTGTCTCTCTCTCGCTCTCTCTCTCTCTCTCTCTCTCTCTCTCTCTCTCTCTCTCTCTCTCTCTCTCTCTCTCAAGGATAACCGGAATATATACAACGGGTACATCATTGCTCAAGTTCTGGTCTGACATACTAATGTGGAAAATAGAGTAATGCTGTCTGCTCACATATATTTTTAGTTTATCATCCTCCCTTAAAGAAAATACATCTTTATCTGTGAATGTATCATTTTATTGCCCTCTTGACCTTTTTATATTGATACTGATTAAAGGTTAAACCACCACTTTTGAGATCCCGTGTACGAGAGTTAGAAGAAATTTCATGTTGGAAGGCATTATCTGGTTTATTTTCTGATAACATGAAGAAACCTTTTTCTTTATCGGACACAACATCTTGACTCACTTCTTTTGAAAAAGAGATCCTCAGTCGAGTTCTAATATTCCCACCTGAATAGGAAGTTTGGGAAATTTTCATTCTGGTTTCTTGATATTTTTTCCTACAAATTGTTACAGCTGCTTGGCGTAAAGATACCTAGTTCATACATTTTACAATCTTCGCGAGAGGAAAAAAAAATAGATATTTTTCTTAATTATTAGAATGTCAAGTTTACATTTGCTTCTACTGATATGTGAGCCTAATCATTAATTTCATTCATTCATCCAGTTATCATTATCATTATTACTGAATAAGCTGCAACCATAGTTGGAAAAGCAGGATGCTATAAGACCAAGGGCTCCAACATGGAAAAATGACCCATTGGGGAAAGGAAATATGTAACTTTCAAGAGGAGTAATGAACATAAAAAATGATATATTTTAAGAACAGCAACGGCATGTGAATACTCTTATTTTTTTTTTAAATAATCCACAAAAAGAGACTTATGTCACTGTTTAACAACAACAACAAACATTCGCCTCAAGTTTGAACTTTAGAAGTTCCATCGACTCAACAACCTGATTACCAAGATTATTCCACAACTTGGTCGCTAATGCAATATAATTGAACACCCGAACATAATAGCAATATGGGATGATACTACAAATTAGTTACGTAAAGTACAACATTGAAGCAACTATTAGTTTTAGAGCCTAAACAACAACCAGGTGGCGTTATTAATAACTCTAAAAGTTACGCAACGCTTCTCCTCATTTGCATAGATATTGACTATTGAACTGGGGACCTTAAGCATCGGATAACACTAAGTTTGACAACTTTCGACTTACAAGAACTTGTCACCGGTGATTAGCAAGATCAACAATATTGCATCTCTATTTAGAGTAGAAAGATTGAACTATTAATTTATATTTTAAATTCTTGTTTGGAAATAATAGGAAATTGTGAATCAATTAAACTGTCGTTTCATCTTTTGTTTATTTGATGTCAAGTGGAATAAACTCAAATGTTCAATATCTTAAAATTATACTAAAGGTAAAATAAAAGCTTACTTTTTATACTATATAAAGTATTCGCAAAGATCATATCATGCCGAATGAAAACACATACACGCTTTAATCAAACAAGAGAGAAGGCAGGCTTTGAAAGTTGGTAGTCAACAACTGACCATATTCAAGTGATTATCCACTTAAAGGAAAAAAAAATAGCAGATTGTGAAAGACCAATAGCCTATGCATGGTATTTATAGACTATGAGAAGGGTTTTGATTCTGTCAAATCTTCAGCAGTAATTTAATCGCTTCAAAGACAAAGAATAGATGAATCTTATGTTAGAAAACTTGAAGACATCTATACATGAAGTATAGCAATCATATAACTACACAATGATAGTTAGAAAACTCTGATTGAGAAATGTGTTACACAGGGAGGCCCCATCTCTCTTGAATTATTCACAGCTTGCCTAGAAGTTTTTTTTTTTTTTCTGAGAATTTTGATTGGGAAACTGAAGGAATTAATATTAATGGGGAAAACTTTTAACAACTTAAGATTTGCAGATGACGTGGGCCTATTTAGTGAATCATGGGAATAATTGCAAAAGTTAATCAAAGATTTGAATAGATGGAGCAAAATCAAATGTGGTACTGAAAATTAATGGGTAAAACAAAGATAACTTTTATTAAAACAGAAGAGACAGCGAATAAGGGTTATATGCTAAACTCTAGAGATTGTTAATATATAGACGTATTTAGGAGAGACAGTAACTGTTTCCCCAGGACATGAGGCCGAAACTCAAAGATAGATAAACATATGATGGAGAGCTTTTGGTAAACAAAATGTGAATATGAAAAATAAAATGCCAGTTTCTCTAAAAAGAAAGGCATTAAATCAGATGGTCATACCAGTTTTAACTCAAACATCAGAAACTTGTAGCCTAAAAGCCCTAAATCATAAGTTAGTTACAATTCAGAGAGTAATTGGAAGAATAATTATGGAATTAACATAGCTACGAGATCAAACTAATATAGAGGATGTTTTAACTACATGTAGGAAAGCTAAATGAACATGGTCATGACATATAATGAGAATGACGTAATAGGTGGAGATTAACAATAACAGAATGGGTCCTAGAGATTGCAAAAGAAAAAGGGGAAGAAAGAGAAGACTATGGGTTGATGAACTAAGAACGTTTGCAGGTGTAAGCTAATATAGAAAGACCATTGTGAGGACAACAAGACGAGCAGAGAGAGACTGACAATTTACTGAACATGCAACTGTCACTATATTGCAGAGTGGAGACGGATAAGTAGCCCGGGAGGGAAACATTTCCAACCGCCACAATCATTTGTTTCCATTCATATATAAATATAGAATACTAAGGCAGTAGCCTAATGAGATATGCATTATTATACATGAATATAAAGTTCTCAAAGAGCGCAACATTGTTATACAAAACTCCACTGTGTGGAATAAATAATAGTTACGATATATAGAAAAGAGTCCAAGGGGAGGAAACAGGGCAGGTAAGACGATGTCCTTTCAAGTACTCCCCGCCCTCGACAGCGGGTATCGTAGATGGTTGATGGGATTAATCCCTGTATCGGTGAGGGCAACATAATTCCCCTCTGGTGCTTGAGCGGAGGGGAAGGTTGCTCTGATTTGGAGGAATCGTTTTCACCCGTAGTTGCGTGGCTTCCTCCCGTCTGGTGGATGATTTGTTCTGAGGTGGAATCGTGGGTCTACCAGGGCCCACGGTGATCTTGTTGCTTTCAAGGTATGCTGGTTTTAATCAGTGGATCGTTACCCAATTTTCTTGTCCGTGGACGTTCAGGGGGAAAGATTTGGCTGTTCTTCTGACAATTTCGTAAGGGCCATGATAAGGTCTAGTCAGGGGTTGGCAGTGAGCATCGATGTAGTCGCAGTCGTCTAGGTTCTTGGGCGTAAAGTGTCTGGTTCTGCCCTCGTATTTTTTCAGGCATGATCTGAATTTCCCGGTGATTTCTCTCAGGTGATCCAGCTTGGTGTCGTCGGTAGTTGCAGGGAGGAATTCGCCAAGGTCTGTAAGTGCCCCACCATCGCCGTCTGCCCTGGGAGCGGTGCGAAGGCCAAGGAGGACCCACGGGAGTTGCGTTTTCCAATGTTTGTTCGTACATCTTGCCATCAGGGTGGCCTTGAGTGTGCAATGAGATCTCTCGATCATGCTGTTCACTGCAGGGTTGTATGCTGTGGTGCTGTGGAGTGTCGTTCCCATCAGGTTTGCCAGAGAGAGCCAGATCTCTGACAAGAAAGCGGAACCTCGGTCCATCGTGATATCGTCGGGGACACCAAAGCATCTGATCTAACTCAACAGGTCAGCTTTGGCGCAGGCGTGGGTGGCTGCTTCGGACATCGGAGTTGCTTCTAACCATCTAGTGGAGCAGTCGACGATCGTCAGGAGGTATCTTGCAGAACCTGAAGACGGCAGAGGTCCCACGACGTTCACGTGGATGTGTCCGAATCATCTCTTGGGTTGGGGAAAATCGCTGACACCCGACTCAGTATGGCGGTTGACCTTACTCATCTGGCAGTTAATGCAGGTTCTTGTCCACTCACAGTCGTCTTTCTTGATTCCTGGCCAGATGAATTTCTCGGATAAAAGATTGGCTCTAGTGCGACCCGAGGGGTGTGATAATCCGTGGATGATGTCGAAGATCTTCCTTCTACAGGAGGCGGGAATCCATGGGCGCAGGTGGGTCATGCTGGATGATTTCCCCGGCCAGTCCGAGTGGAATTTCCTTCGTCCGTAGCGTTGATGTTATCGTACGATAGTCTTGGGCTTCTGGGTCGTTCTGCTGTTCTACGGTAAGGTTTGCGTAGTCGATCCACAGGTGGAATGCGTTGATCTCGATCCTGGAGAGGGTGTCGGTGACATGGCTCTTCTTACCCGGTACGTAGCTGATAGTGCAGCCGAATTCTGCGATGGCTGCCAGGTGTAATTGTTGGCGAGAGGACCAAGCGTCTGAAGACTTCGTGAAAGTGTGGATCAAGGGCTGGTGGTCCGTTGCGATGGTGAAGGGCGTTCCTTCAAGCATTTATCTGAAATGGCGGATGGCGAGGTAGATGGTGAGGAGCTCCCTGTCGAACGTGTTGTACCTGGTTTCCGAGGGTTTGAGTTTCTTGCTGAAGAAGGCCAAGACTACGGGTAATCGTTGATGAACTGTTCGAGGAGAGCACCGCAGGAGACGTTGCTGGCATCGGTGGTCAACTTCAGGGGGCACTGTCGTCATGGTACATCAGGGTGCTGGCTTCGGCAAGTACTGCCTTCGTCCTGTCGAAGGCCCGTTGCTGCAGGGGACCCCAAATGAGCTCCTTGGCTTTTCCCTTCAGGAGGTCATTGAGGGGAGTCAGGATGTGGGCGATGTTGGGGATGAAGCGACGGTAGTAGTTTACCATCCCCAAAAACTCCTGAAGGTGCTGGATGGTTGTCGAGGTTCGGAAGGTTTTCACGGCATCCGCCTTGGTCGATGTGGGCTTCACGCCCGCTGCAGATATTTAATGTCTGAGGAAGTCCACCCTCTCGGCGCCAGTCATGGTTTGACAAACACAGCGGTTCCTTCCAGTATTTATTATCCAAAACTCACGGTACAAGATACAGTTCAGTACTGAATACTGAGAAATAGTATATACAGGAAATAAACAATAATTATGATAGTTAACAGCAAAAGCAATTAAGAACTGTTACAGCAATAATTAGCTTATATTACTTCGGAGAATAACAATCGTTAGACAGTTAAGTATACAAACTATCTCACACCCCTTCTTATTTATGAGACAATATTTGAATAAATCGGGAATGCCAATAAAATATATTTCCTAAATAATACAAGAATAAAATAACATAAAATAAATAATTGCTATTTCACATGTTGCATTTATCAAGACGAGTATTATTATTGCTATAAGCAATTCTGATCGTCTTCAAACTCATTTTCGCTGTTAGAACATTCATGCCAGAATTCCTCCTCCTTCCGATTCATAGGATATTTTACTGGGATCCACCTGCAAACGACTTGGGGGATGGCGCTCCAGAGTAGACCGACGTATTCCTTCTGAATTACTTCCAATCCCTGATTCTATTCTGATGACTTCTTCATCTGAAAGATCAGCCAATGCGGTTTCCCAAGAATATTTGCTTTCAGGGGCCTTCTCCAGTTCATCAAAATGACTTATTTTTACTTTGTCTGTTATCGTCTCTTCTGGGGTTAATTTATACGTCCAGCCACCACGAAGTATTTCTATAACTCTATATTTCTTTGAAAGATATGGTGCACGTTTACCACCTCCACAACGGTGTCTCTCAGCTGTCGATAACTTCATTCGAACCAAATCTCCAACTTTGAAAGCTTTGCCGTAAGACTTCCGCTGGTTATTCCTAATCTGTTGTGCCATTGCAGTTTTGTTCCGTGCGACCTTAATAGTTTTCTCAATTTTATCTACTTTCTCTCTCACAAATCTTTCTGCGATTGCTGCATTACCCAAACGGTTACCATATTTGGCAAGCTTATTCTCCTCTGACACACATCCAGGTGAACTCGTATTTTTTATAAAGTTCACTACTTCCCTGATCCCATCATCGCAATGCTGTTTTTCTAACATTTCATTGGGATCCATAAATACTGTGGCCCACTGCTGAGAAAATCCTACTGCTATACTTGCAAGATGCGAGACCAGATTTCCATCAGCACCAACTCTTAACAGATAATCAGCCATGGACATAACAGCACTGCGACCACTTTTATGAATTGGATTTATGTCAAACTGCTGAATTGTTTCAATCCATCTCCCTCGATGCCCTCTCTCATCTTTGATATCCAGGGTGTTTAGCCATCTTAATGCCTGATGGTCCGTTATCAGATCAAACGGTGCAGAGGAGAGGTACTACCAAAATCTCTTTATTGCCAGGATAACCGCCAGTAATTCCTTTTCTTTTGTTGAATACCTCTGACAAGATTTGGAGAATGTATGGTGGTAAAAGGCAATTGGTAAGTTCCTTGGATGCTGACTTGTTGGTTAAGATTGCTCCTGCTCCAACATCACTTGCATCAGTAATCAAAACAAAACATTTACGATAGTCAGGAAGATGGAGTGCCACAGCATTTGCTACCTGGTTTTTAAGCTTCTCAAAAGCCTCAACCATCTCGACCGACCAATGCAATTTCTGGTGTGGGTTTTTTTCCAAAGCCTCATACAGGGGCTTAGTAGTCTGTGACATCCCTGGAATCCATTTTTGCACATAAGAAAATGCCCCAATGGCCTGACGCAACTGCCTGACAGTCAAAGGCCTCGGAAGATCCCTCAGTTGATGAACTCTTTGCTCACTAATGCGAAGCATGCCATCACCAACCACAGAACCCAGATACTCCACTTCACGCACCCCAAATTTACACTTATTCTGGGCTAGCGCAAGCCCAGCATCACGAATCCTGCTCAACACATTTCTGAGCCTTGCTATGTGTTCTTTCCATGTTGAAACCCAGACCAGTATGTCGTCGAGATAACACAATGCATCCGTATAGTTGCAATCACTGAGTATTGTAGCCATCATCCGTTGAAACGTATAACCTGCCCCTTTCAGACCAAAAGGAGTTCTACCATACCATTCAAACTGCCCCCATGGGACTACAAAGGCTGAGACCTCACAATCCTCCCTCCGAAGAAGCATGTGATGGTATCCAGACTTTGCATCAAGCACTGAAAAGTATTTTGCCTGACCAAGTCTATCAAGAAGATCCTCGACGACAGGAATTGGATGCAATGTTGCTGGCTGGGACACGCTATTTACTCCCCTATAATCAGTAGCCAACCGAAAGCTTCCATCAGCTCGACGAGCGCAAACAATAGGAGCTGCCCAAGGGCTACATGATTTCTTTATTACACCCATATCCTGAAGTTTTCTTAGCTCCTTCTTGACTTCTGCCTCCAAAGCAGGTGACAACCGCTGCGATCTATTTGCTATTGGTGCTGAATCTGGGTTAACTCTGATTGTGTGTTCCACCCCTACCTGTACAAGCGGCAGGCCTCCATTATAGGAAACATTCTTGAACTCGTGAAGTACCTTGTCCATTTCCTCTTTCTGCTCAAAAGTAAGCGACTCTCCAACGATGAAATTTCCTCTTTTCCCCTCAATTGAACTTGAAAGGCTATGGTTGCCATCGTATCCTACCACACTGGGCTCTAGTTCCCCGATCTCCTCTCCACTTTGCACAGTTTCGTGTTTATCCGATACATTTGCAACTCTAACATACATTTTCTTCTTGATTGAACCTTGGATGCAGCAATGAGGGCTTTTATATGCAGCTGAGCAGCATATAAATAATTCTGTCTTAGGAGGTATCACAACTGCATTCTCAGCTCTAACAATGAGCTTCACCACTGCATCAGAGCATGATTTATGTGATTGTGTCCTTTCCTCAGTATTCAATGGCAATGATAAATTTATTGAATCCACTCGCAACCTCCCTTTTGTCAAATCTAGAGTTACTGTTCCAAGTTTTATCCACCAGTCCATCCCAAGTATCACTCTAGTAACAAGTTTAGATACCACAATGAACCTATGTTGTCTGACTATGGTGTTGCCTAACTTTACATCCATCAGAATTTCTCCCTCAATTTGAAGTTCTTCACTGCTCACTCCACAAGCTGTAATATTACTCGAGCTGACAAGAGATTTCTGAGCATCATTCAAGATATCCTCAGAAATTAAAGAATAATCACTTCCAGTGTCCACCAAAGCATTATTCTTAGTTCTCATTATCTCCACAGTAATGTAATTTGTAATATTTTTCAATATCCGAGTTGCTGCTTGGCTGGAGAGCACATGCCGATATCTCATTTGACCCTTCACCTGTGGCTGTACCAAAGTCACAGTGCATTGGAAAGCGGAAGTAGAATTCATTTGTACAGACTGCTCCAAGCTCCCGTGTGGAGCAGTCCTCACTGAAAATTTCTTCCTTGAACCTGGGGAGGGTACCAAGCAGGATTTTCATCTCTCATTCGTGCACATGCTTTCCATCCACCCACATGCGTCATTTTACAATAATAACACTTAAATTTACGAGAAGTATAGGATTCCCTCTTCTTGCTTCCCCCTGATCCAGCATTTCCTCGCAGAGTTACAACCTCCATAGTTTCCGGTGTGTCCTCCATCAAACAGACATTGGACGTACCATCAATTTGATTCACATGGACACTGGGATTCCTAGGTCCTGTAGCTTTAGTTGCTCGTTTAGTAGACAACGCTGCCAATGCAATTTTTACCACCTCATCGTACGACTTGGCAGTCTCCTCTGACTCCATCCACTTCTCTCTAATCAATTGGGATCGAACATCTGCATCGTGCAACCCCGAGAGAAATCGCCATAAAACACGCTTCCGTACAATATCAGCTGGTTCTTTAGCAAATGCTTGACCTACCAACAGTTGCAGACGAGTCATGTAATCACTCAGACTCTCCCCCTGCAACTGTATAGATTCCTCAAACCTCAGAATCCTTACTTCAATTGCATCCGCCGTGAGAATACGCTGCGCAAGTCTGTCCATAATTGCAGCATCGTCCTTACCCCACTCAGAGTCCTGTAACGTCTGTTGCTCCACATAGTTGGCTGTTGGTCCCCTAAATTGTAATCTCAGCGTGAGGGCCCTATATCCTGCATCGCACCAAGACGGTACTCCTAGTAGTAAGTTTGCTTGCTTGACTAACGAGATATGCGATGAAAAGGACTGCCAAGACATTGGAGACACATCATCCCCCAAAAAACACACCCAGCATAATCTCCTTTGCAACAGCGTTATGTTTGGTAGGCGTGGATTCTGACTTGCTGCCACCAGTCATGGTTTGACAATCACAGCGGTTCCTTTCAGTATTTATTATCCAAAACTCACGGTACAAGATACAGTTCAGTACTGAATACTGAGAAATAGTATATACAGGAAGTAAACAATAATTATGATAGTTAACAGCAAAAGCAGTTAAGAACTATTACAGCAATAATTATCTTAACAGTTATATGAATATTGCTTCAGAGAAAAACAATCGTTAGACAGTTAAGTATACAAACTATCTCACGCCGAATGTGCACTTGTCGAAGGGCACGATTAAACCATTCTCCTGAAGGCGTTTCAGCATAGCGCGGACGTGTTTCCAGTGTTCCTCTTTCTTCCAGGAGTAGATTAAAATGTCGTTCACGTAGCAAATGCAGATCGGCAGGTCCGCCAGGATGCTATCCATCAGTCGTTGAAATGTGGTCCCTGCAATTCGTAGGCCGAAGGTTGAATATGAGAAGGTGTAGGAGCCGAACGGTGTTATGATTGAGGTCTTAGGCATGTCTTCTGGGAACACAGGAACTTGAAAATATGATTGGAGAAGGTCCATCTTAGAAAAAATTTTTGCCCCATGAAAAGCGCTGGAGAAGGTAGTGGTCTAGTGTTGTGATGAGGTTAAGGGCCGGTAGTCACCGCAGGGCCTCCATGTTCCGTCCAGTTTCGTTACCATGTGGAGCGGAGATGCTCAAGGGCTGGACGCCTTCTTGCATATGGCCATCTGTTCCATGTCTCTGAAGGCATGTTTGGCATCTCTCAGTTTCTGCTACGGGAGGCGGCTGAACTTGGCGTGCGTGGGAGGTCCCGTTGTGTTTATGTGGTAGTAGACCTCATGCTTAGAGGGGGATCCCAGCGACTGTCGAAGTTCCAGCTTGAAAACATTGGGGAACTCCTGAAGAAGGGCGGCGTAGGGCTGCGCTACGCCGGCAGAGATTGGTGTGATACCCGGACCAGCTCGTAGTGGGCGGGTTTGGTATGTTCCGGCGTCGATGAGGCGTTTTCTGGTGACGTCGACGAGGATGCCATGGTGAGCTAGGAAGTCAGCACCGAGGAGGGGGGTGTCTGACATCGGCGATGGTGAAGGGCCAAGAGTAAATCGGCCCATGATTGAGATTATAAGCACCCTAGTCCCATAACACCGTATGGGAGATCCGTTGGCGGCGATGAGCGAGGGGACATCACTGCTAGTCCCCCGCTTTAGGTCGGCCTGTGAGGGAGAAAATTTTGATTGCGTACAACCGGTATCAACCATAAGCCTATAGTTGGATACGGCGTAAAGGATGTAGAATCCAATCTTGCCGTGATCTGCTACTGCGGCTACGGTTGATGTAGGGGGTGTCTGGCGTCGGAATTTCTTCATGAACTTGCAGGGGGGCCTGCACTTCATTGCGTTGCTCCCAAACTGCTGTTGGTAAAAACACTAAGTCGGGTTCGGTCTTTGGTTCTGCTGCATCGGCTGCGGAGATTTCTTCTTCATCAGGGCGAGGATTTCATCGTCGTCAGCAGAGGGCACCGCCGAGGAGTCGAGGGATGAGCAGCTGAAGGAGGTGATGCACCAAGGCGGGAGGCCTTAGAGGCTTCATATAATTGCTGTGCCCTTGACTGGAGATCGTTCATCAGCAGGGTGACGGTGTCGGTGAGCTGAGCTCTCACGTCCTACGGGAGGCTTCGGAGGAATATTTCTCGAGATAGGGTTATCTCTCGTCATCGTCCATTGGCGTCGGTTTATGGCAGCATGAGAAGTCCAATCAGTTCAT
>NC_090726.1:21484693-21487193 GCF_036898095.1 Palaemon carinicauda | reverse complement strand
ACACCAAATATTACGTCACCTTATTTAAAGTGATTAGATGAATGTAAATTATTTTAACTCGTCGGAGTGGTGAAATGCTTTAGTGTATTTTCTATGATCAGCAAAGCTGTACCAGTCAGGAACACCCATACTAGGCTGGTTTGCTGTGAGAGATCAGACGAAAATATTTCACTCCTGCCAATACTCAGTGGTCAGCAAGGTGATGAAAACTGACCAAACCCGAGACATAAATTGACATGTCTGAGGTCTTTGTCCTGCAATGGAATAGAAGCGATTGTATTTGTTGGTGTTAAACAATTCTCTCTCGGTATATGGAATATTGATGAATAGGATTTAATAATTTTTTCATAAATCTAACCAAGAACAACGTTAGTATTATTGTTAAGGAAGGTTAACATTTTATCAGGTTTATATATTTAGTCTTATGCATTAATTTCACGAGGTATGAATACAAATGTTCAAACAAAAATTAATCCTTCAATATAAAAAATATATAGATGATTAACTAAATAGTTTCAGTACGAAAATTAAATCAATAACTCAATATCAAGAAAAGGAAAATTAATCTAGATGAATAAAAAATTAGTTAATCATAGTATGTGGTTAATATCATTAAAATTGCTAAATACTTTAGTGCGATAGAATAATTCATTCAGTATTTTGCAGTTGGAAAATATTCAGAAATTTCGCTCAATATCGGCCTTTATTAGGATCTTGGAAATTAATTTTGAATTGTAACTACTGAACTATATTTCATAAAGATGCCAAGAAAAGCTTCATGTGAACTCGCCTTCCTTGTGACCTAAGGATAGGGGTTTTGGGGGACCCTATAGGTCTATAAGCTGAGTCATCAGCAGCCTTTGCGCGGCCCTACTTGGTCCTAGCTTAGAATGAGAGAGGGCTTAGGCACAATTCACATGTATATCTGGTCAGTTTTTAGGGCATTCTCCTGCTTACAAGGGCAATATCACTGTCCCTTGCCTCTGTCCTTAATGAACGACCTAAAAAAAATTGGATAATGTAAACCCTATTAACCGTACTTGAACCCTCACTTTAGGCAACACTGGGAGACTGCATAGGGAATTTGGTATTCTGGAAAGAAAATTATATCATATAATATCTTAGTCATTTCCCTAGGATAAGTCACAGGAAATCATTTGGTTTTATGGCAGCATTGGCTAAAAAGAACTTAGGTATGTGCTGTTGTCTTATATATTTTTAGGAGAGAGAGAGAGAGAGAGAGAGAGAGAGAGAGAGAGAGAGAGAGAGAGAGAGAGAGAGAGAGAGAGGGTAGTTTTCTCTATTAATATTCTAGTATTTATCAGTATCTTCAAAGATTACTTAGTCCAATCCTACCTCTACAACGCTGCATACAACCTAAGCAGGTGACCAAAGGAAAGCCCATTTAATCATATCCTTATTTAATTAACTATTATCAATTATCAATAGTTAGATTTTAATTCGAATCTAACATTAGCCTATATGGTTCACTCTCTGCTGGTAGGGAGTAGGTTGGCCATGGCACCAGCCACCCGTAATGATACTACACCTGGAGAGTTATGGTGCCCTTTGACTGGCCAAACAGTACTTCATTGGATCCTTCTCTCTGGTTATGGTTTATTTTCCATTTGCTACACTTACACCTATTCTTTACATATTCTCATCTGTCCTCATACACTTAGCAACACCGAGATTACCAAACATCTTTGCTTCTTCTCAGGGGGTTAACTAGTGCACTGTAATTGTTCAGTGGCCACTTTCCCCTTGATAAGAGTAGACTCTTTAGCTATGGTCAGCAGTTCATGTAGTAGAAGGAAACTAAAGAATAAAATCACTGCTCTTTAGTCTTAGGTAGTGTCATAGCCTCTGTACCATGGTCTTCCGCTGTCTTTGGTTACAATTCTCTTGCTTGAGGGTACACTCGGGCACACTATCTTATCTTTTTCTTTCTCTGTTTTTTTTTCTTTTTTAAGTTGTTAAAGTCTATGTAGGAAATAATCCTTTTATATTTGTTACTGTTCATAAAATATTTTATTTTTCCTTGTTTCGTTTCCTCACTGAGCTATTTTCACTGTTGGAGCCCCTTGGCTTATAGAATCATGCTTTTCCAACTAGGGTTGTAGATTAACAAATAATAATAATAATAATAATAATAATAATAATAATTATAATAACCCTTTCACCCCCAAAGGAAGTACCGGTACGTTCTTGCAAAACACTGTTAATTACATGTTTTTACATATTTTTGATAATTTTATGAGAAACTTCATCAATAATATGCAAAGGCTTTCTATCAAAATGAGATACATTATTATTGAGATGCCCATTAGCTTAATGATCTTTAATTATATTGCAAAAAATAATGAATATTTCACTTGGGATTTGTCAAGAAACGAGAATTAATCTCCTTACTAAACATTTTCAAATATTTTCATTACTTTCTTTTAATGGAAACTGATATATTCATCATTATTACTTCGTATCAGAAAATGATTCGTGA
>NC_090726.1:21477193-21479693 GCF_036898095.1 Palaemon carinicauda | reverse complement strand
GTCTGCTTCAAAAAGTTGAATTAATTCTCTTCTAGAAATTTTGGAGGATTTTATGCATGCCTCAACTACACTAATTTTATGGATATTTTTAAAGCTACTGATATATTGCTTAGAAAGGTGTAATATTCCTATGTCACACAGATAGACACACATACCCACAAACTCACCCACACACTATATATATATATATATATATATATATATATATATATATATATATATATATATATATATATATATATATATATGTGTATATATATATATATATATATATATACATATATGTATATATATATATATATATATATATATATATATATATATATATATATATATATATATATATATATGCTGTATATACATTTAGATACATGTACACGAATGTCTAGAAATGAATGTTAATGAAAGCTCTATGTTAATGTACAAAAAGAGAAAACCCATTTCAACTACCTCCCAGACAGTAACAAAGAATAAAAGAAAAAACACATAAATGCAAATAAGTTGGCAAAAGCGCCCTGTTAAGGATCTATTAAACAAGAGATGAAAGTATTAATAATTAAGGAGGTTAATGAGGCAAGGAAACTCCCGGATATTTCCCAGACCCCAGATAAAATTCAGTTAGGAAGGAAGAACAAAGTTATCTCGCTGAACGAGATATTACGAAAATCGCCGTTTCATTTATTCTTTCTCTTCTTCTCCCTATGAACTTCAATCCATGTTTCACATTTAGTCAGGGAATTATATCATTGATATTTTATAATGCTATGTTTGACCTTATCATCTTCAAAATCATTTTCATTTCTATGAAATAATTCTCTCCGAGTGATCTTGATACATAGGTATAAATAATGAAATAAGAAGACACTATAAAATGATGTAATATGAGATATGATGTACAGTATTATACAATATAATTTATAATATAATATGATATGACATGATATATACGATATGATATGATATAAACAAGGTACTGAAATACTATAAAGACACTATAATATGATATAAAATAAGATATATATTATACAATGCTATGTATAATATAATGATAATTTAATATGATATAATATGGCATAATATATGATATATGATGTAAACAAGGTCCTGAAATCCTAGCCAATAAAACACAATAATTATTCTTAACATAGGTAAATTTTCACTAAGTATTAATTGCCTAGAATATCATTCCCAGAGGAAAGGAAATAACGAAATAAATAAACTGAAATAAATTTGATGAACAGTTAAAGGGATATATTTTAAGAACAGTAACATTAAAATAGATCTTTACAAATCAAATATAAAAAGAAACTTGTGTCATCCTGTTCAACATAAAAACATTCGCAGCAAGTTTGAACTTTGTTTAAAGATATATGCATTCTCTTGGTATGTTCTTCCCCATACTTCTTGTGATACTCACTTGTCTTGATTACATTTTCAGGTGCCTTTTCCCTCGCTCACTTCAT
Source organism: Palaemon carinicauda (assembly GCF_036898095.1). Classification (NCBI taxonomy): domain Eukaryota; kingdom Metazoa; phylum Arthropoda; class Malacostraca; order Decapoda; family Palaemonidae; genus Palaemon; species Palaemon carinicauda. Next base: position 21,478,230 of record NC_090726.1, on the reverse strand, counting down.
CCTCTTACTTTGAGTTCCTCTGGTTTGAGGTACAGTTGGCCACAGGAATTCCTGGTACACCTTGCTCAGAAGTGCACCCTGTCACACCCTTGATGTGTAGCGAGTAACCAATTAGATGGTGTAGTCAGAGATGGCAGAAGTGGTGGCCGAGTGCTACACACAGGAACACACCAAGCAGTGAGGGGTGTGAAAGGGTGTACTTCCTCAGAGAAAGGTGTGCCGGGAATTCATGTGTCCAACCCTACACTATAGTTGTTCCACACGTTACCAGCGAGAATTAGAACAGAAAAGTTCAATAGCAGCCCATTTAAATAGTCTGAGATGTGGCATGTTGTTAGTGTGCTACTAACCCTAAAAAAAACACAAGGTAATGACAACAGAATCCCTTAGTTAAGAAGTAAAGACTTCATCCACTGTGCAGAAAAGAACTCTCTCTGATTATATTTAGATAGATAGATCATTTATTTTTTCGCCTTTCAAAATATTGATTTTGAAATTCATTTATCTGTGTTTATATAAAAATGGACTCTCGAAAATAATGAATTCATTCAATACCCTTACATAAGTTTATAATTTGCAGCCTAATATGGTAGGGGAAATTTTCACATTTTAGTAAATGGAATATGAAATTGTAGTATCATACTGCATGATGACCAGAATAACAGGAACGATTTAGCATTATATATTTTATGATGACAGTAAAACTAACTAAAAAAGAATCACCTTTTGGCAAGAGTATTTCTAAGTCCATAAATGGATTATCCTGAATATTTATTGGGATTCAAACTCAACAGCAATAAATGAATGCGTAGTAGGTTCGTTTAAAACAAATGGGGGAAAATGTAAAGTGTTGGATAAGTTAGCTGTTATCAGAGAAAATTAAATGAAAGGTGTTGGAATTAATGGGGACAGGAATCGTGTCCTGGGCTTTGAGTTGATAAACGTGATTTAGACCATTTTGAATGTAGAAGGTATGTTTAATTTTAAGAGAATTGTTTGATAGAAAGTTTATAATGAACCTGATATCGAATTGCTGT
>NC_090726.1:21469693-21472193 GCF_036898095.1 Palaemon carinicauda | reverse complement strand
ATATAATTCGCTTTGAAACATCCAAATATCTTTTCCTAGACGGCTCTTTATCAAAGCCAGCTGCACACTGAGCCACTTTTACTTGTAAAGATTGTTCTCGTCTAATAAACGTTAGAAATTACCAAATGTTTGGATGACAGCAACTTGCTAAAAAGCTCCTGTGCCAACCTTCGACGGAGTTTTCGGTTCTCGGAAGTTCCTCTGTAGCCATTTCATACATATTCCATAAATTGGGGCCTGGCTTCCGTTCAGACTCGTTAGTTCCTTTGGTCGCTGCCTCCTCACTATCCTAGTGAGCTAAGGATGGGGGGTGTGGGGACACTATAGGTCTATCTAACGAGTAATCAGGGGCCACTGCCTGGCCCTCTTTGGTCCTAGCTTGGGTGGAGAGGGGGCTTGGGCGTTGATCATACGTATTTGCAGTATATGGTTTTTTTCAAGGGCATTGTCCTGCTTGATAGGTCAATATCAGTGTCCCTGGCCTCTGTCATCCATGAGCGGGCTTTAAACCTTCAAACCTTTTAACATACTCGTCTGCTTAAGCGTCCAATATACGTATCTTCAAAATAATCCTGTAATTGGAAGATTTCTATAGGCAGTATTTCGCACAGGCGTTCAGAAGCCCTTTCAACACCATGAGATGGGACAAAGGCAATAGCAGATCCCATTTGCATGTTAACCGAAAGCTCTGTCATTTTAATAACGTTCCTGAAATCTGTAAATTTGTATCGTTCTGTGGATGTTTTGACTCAAGTACAAAAAACAACACTATTTGAGTGTGCAGAAAAACCATGCGCATACTGTTGATCATAGCAATTTCGAAATCAACCATGACAGTTTTTGAAGGTAATCCATTTACTAATTTTTTTTCAATTGTTCAAGCACGGCAGTGTATGCTGCTTGGCTTTTGTCGGTTAAAAGAATATTAACCAAGAGTACTGTATGACCACTAATAATTGCATGAATATTAACTATTGAACAGGAGTCTTTAAGCAACGAATAACACTTGAGTTTGACAACTTTTAACTCGCAGGAACTTGTCAATATCGCTTAGCAAGGTCAACAATATTACATTGGACTGTTCATTAATATTCTAAATTCGTGTTTTTGAATAATAGGAAATTGTGAATTAATTAAACTGACCTTTTGTCTATCGTGTATATGATATCAAATGACTGGGATAAACTCAAATGTTGAATATCTTAAAAGTAAAATAAAGGTGAAATGAAAGTTTTAAGATATAGTAATACTTCTGAACAAATTACTGTTCAATAAGTTTACTCTTAGTGATATATAAAGTATTCACAAAGATCATGATTTGGCTGAATAAAACCCACTGGATCTTTATTAATCAACCAAGAGAGAAGGCAGACTTTGGAAGAGGGTATTCTACATATCCATGTAATTAACCACCTAATTAAAAAAAAATCAAATATTGTGAAAAACCACTAGATTATACGTGGTATTTTTGGATTATTAGAAAGCCTTGGATTCTGTCAAATCTTCAGCAGGAATTAAATTGCTTCAAAGACAATGAATAGATGAATCTTATGTTAGAACTCTTGAAAATATCTATACATGAAGTATAGAAATCATATAACTACGTGAAGATAGTGAGAAAACTCCGATTGAGAAATGAGATACGCAGGGAGACCACATCTCTTAGATTATTCAGTGTGCCCTGAAGTTTTTAAGATTTTAGATTGGGAAACTGAGGGAATTCATATGAATGGGGAAAACTTTTCCAGCTTAAGATTTGCAGATGGCATATAACTATTTACTTAATCATGGAAAAAATTGCAAAAGTTAATAAGTGATTTGATTAGATAAAGCATTAAAAAGTGTAGGACTGAAAAGTAAAATCAAGATAACGTTTAAAAAAAGAAGAGACACAGCTAAACTCTAGAGATTGTTAAGAAATATACGTACTTGGGACAGACAGTAAATGTTTCCCCAGGACATGAGACAGAAAATAAAAGATGGATAAGCATATAATGGAGAGTTTTTGTTAAGCAAAATGAAAATATGAAATATAAGATCCCCCTTTCTTTAGAAAAGATAAGCAATAAATCAGTTGGTCCTACTAGTTTTAACTCAAACATCAGGAACTTGAGCTTAAAAAGCCCTAAGTCATAAGTTAGTTACAATTCGAGGAGTAATGAAAAGAATAATTATGGGAGTAGTATAAGAAGCTTAAAAAGCGCTACAGTGCTACGAGATCGAACTAAAATAGAGGATGTCTTAACTACACGTAAGAAAAATAAATGGATATGGGTAGGACTTATAATGAGAATGACATAGTAGAAGGATATTAAGAATAAAAGAATGGGTCTCTAGAGATTGCAAAAGAAGCAGGTGAAGGAAGAAAAGACGATAGGTTGATGAGCTAAGTACATTTGCCGGTATAATTTGGCATAGATCATAAATACACGCGGGAAAAAGTTTAATTCTGAAAGCTTTATCCTGCAGTGGACTAGCAACGGCCGATGATGATGATGAT
>NC_090726.1:21454693-21459693 GCF_036898095.1 Palaemon carinicauda | reverse complement strand
GTGCGATTTATGGTAAACACGGGTGTTTGTCGTTCTCTTTTGCCAAGGGAACTCTTCAGGACATGACGTAGTCTGTCTACATCTGCCGACGTCCGCCTGGTAGCTGTCAACAGATCTATGATAGCTACCTGTGGTTACGAGAACCTTATATTATCATTTGGAAACGGTAAATTTAATTGGAAGTTTCTCGTTGCTGACGTCACATTGCCAATCCTCGGTGCGGATTCCCTCTCTCATTTCCACCTTCTGGTCGATGTCGCCCACTGACGATTGGTCAACACAGACTCGTACTTGTCAATACCTCTTCAACCCGCCCCCTCCAACCTCGCTCTCCACATCAGCACACCCACGGATGCCTACGCCCACCTCCTCACGATGTACCCAGAAGTTTTCCGCCCAGAACTTGGCCAAACACCCATGGCTCCTGTCAAGAACGGTATTTATCACCATATCAAGACGACAGGACCTCCAGTCTTCGCAAAATTCAGACGTCTGGCACCGGATCGATTGGCAGCCACCAAACAGACGATTACCGAAATGGAGGAAATGGGCCTTTGCCAAAAGGCCTCCAGCACATGGTCCTCACCCTTACACATTGTTGTGAAGAAAGACGGCTCCCTCGTCCGTGCGGGGATTACAGGCGCCTCAACATACAAACATAACCGAATCACTACCCCCTCCTAAACATCGCCGACGTGACTTCCTACCTGCAGAAAACGAAGGTATTCTCCACGCTCGACCTCCTGGAAGGGTATTATCAGGTGCCTATGAACCCAGAAAACATCCCCAAGACTGCCATCACCACTCCGTTTGGTACATAAACATTCAATTACTCCTGTTTTGGCCTTCGTAATGCTGGGGCCACTTTTCAACGCCTCGTCCTCGACTGCCTGCAACAAAACGGCCTTGTAATCCGGTACGACAAGTGTACCTTTGGCGCCAACAAAGTGTCGTTCTTAGGGCATCACATCACTCCTGAAGGAGTCCATCCCCTCCCTGAGAAGGTAGCAGCCATTCAGAGCTTCCCCTAGCCCTCGACCGTCAGAGCTCTGCAGGAATTCTTGGTCATGATCAACTTTTAATACCGTTTTCTGACAGCCATTACCGTCACTCTTGCTCCCCTCTACGCTCACTCAAGGGAAAGCCAAAAGACATGAAGTCGGGTCCGCTTCAAGAAGCGGCCTTCTGCAATGCAAAGAAGGCCCTATCAACCGCTGCTGCTCTCACTTTTCCCATCCCACATTCCCCTCTCCTTCTCTCTACCGGTGCCAGCAACGTCGCTATTGGTGCAGTAATTGAACAGGTGTTCAACTGCTCGCCCCGCCCGTTGGTCTTCTTCAGCAGAAAACTGTCCAAGGCATAATCGGGTTATTTTACCTTCGATCGCGAATTTCCGGCGTTGCACTTGGCTGTACGTCACTTTCGCCATTTCTTAGAAGGTACGCCCTTATATATATATATATATATATATATATATATATATATATATATATATATATATATATATATATATATATATATATGTACAGTATATATATATATATATATATATATATATATATATATATATATATGTATATATATATATATATATATATATATATATATATATATATATATATATATATATATATATATATATATATATTTATATATATATATATATATATATATATATATATATATATATATATATATATATATAATGCATATGTATATGTATGTATACATAAATTTTTATACATTTACGCAAATTTCTAAAATTGAATGGTAATCAAGGCTCCATGTTAAAAGTAGAAAAAAGAAAAAGGACCTCCCAGGCAGAGACAAAAAATAAAGAAAAAAAGACATAAAAACAAATGAGTTGGCAACAGCCCCCTGTAAAGGATCTATTAAAAAAGAGAAGCAAATATTAATAAGTAAGAAGGTTAATGACACAAGGAAACTTTTGGATATTTCCCCGAGCCGAGATAAGATTCAGTTAGGAAGGAAGAACAAAGGTATCTCGCTAAACGAGATATTACGATAATCACCGTTTCATTTATTCCTTCTCTTCTTCTCCCTATGAACTTCAATCCATTTTTCACATTTAGTCAAGAAATTGAAAAATTGACATTTTTTATGGTTTGTTTGACCTTTTCTTCTTCAAAGACATTTTAGTTTCTATGTTTCAATTCTTTCAAGGCGATCTTGAGATATATGTATAAATAATGAAATAGAAAGACACTATAATATGATGACATATGAATTCTATTATAATATAATATATTGACATATGAATTATCATATAATATAATATAATATAATATAATATGATATAATATAATATAATATAATTATTATAATATATGATATAATGTAATATGATATAATATAATATAATATAATATGATATATGATATGATATAATCAAGGTCCTGAAATACTATAAAGACACTATATGATATAATATAATGAGATATGATATTTGATATTATACAATGTAATATATATAATATAATATAATGATATAATATAATATAATATATATATATATATATATATATATATATATATATATATATATATTTATATATATATATATATATATATATATATATATATATATATATATTTATATATTTATATTTATATTTATATATATATATATATATATATATATATATATATATATATATATATATATATATATGTATTATATATATATATATATATAATATATATATATATATATATATATATATATATATATATATATATATATATATATATATATATATATATATTATGTAAACAAGGCCCTGAAATACTAAGTAATAAAACAATAATTAATCTTTACATATGTAATATTTCATTCAATATTAATTACCTAGGATATCCTTCCGAGAGGAGAGGAAATAAGGAAATAAAGAAACTAGAATAAATCTAATTAACAATTAAAGCGATATATTTTGAGAACAGTAACAATATCAAAATAGATCTTTATGATAAAATACAGAAAAAACTGATGTCATCCTGATCAATATAAAAACATTCGCTGGAAGTTTGAACTTTGTTTAAATATATCTGCATTTTCTTGATATGTTCTTCCCCATACTTCTTGTGATACTCGATTGTCTTGATTACATTCCCAAATGCATTTTCACTCATTCACTCCATCCTCTTACTTTTCCTTCCTCTGGTTTGATGTACAGTTGGCCACAGGGATTTCTGGTACACCTTGCTCAGAAGTGCAACTTGTCGCACCCTTGCTGCGCAGCGAGTACTCAATTAGATAATGTAGGCAGAGATGGTAGAAGTGGTGGCCGAGTGTTACACACGGGAACACACCAAGCAGTAAGGGGTGTGAAAGGGTGTATTTCCTTAGAGTATGATGTGCCAGGAATTCATGTGTACAACTCTACACTACACTTGTTCCGCACGTTACTAGCAAAAATTAAAACAGAAAGGTTCAGCAACTGCCAATTTAGAAAGTCTCAAGTGTGGCATGTTGCGGGTGTGCTACTAAGAATAAAAACAGACTAGATAATGTCAACAGAATACTCAAGTAAGAAGTAAATACTTAATCCACTGTGCATGGAATTTCTCTATGATTAAATATGATTAAACAGAAAAATAAAAATCTTTCTTTTTGTCACATTCCAAAACATTTGATTATGAAATTTATTTGTCTGTGCTTATATAAAAATGGAAGCTTTTTAAAAAGGAAGAGTCATTCAAGCCATTACATATGTTTATAAATTTCAGCTCAATATGTCAGAAGAAAATTACACACATTAGTAAATGGAATATGAAACGGTGTGTATGATACTGTATGATGACCAGAATTATATGAACGATTTAGAATAATATATTTTATGATGACAGTAAAAACAACTCAAAACATCACGTGTTGGCAAGAGTATTTTTACATCACTAAATGAATTGTCCTGAATATTTAATGGGATTCAAACTCAACAGCAATAAATGAATGCGTAGTAGGGTCGTTTGAAACAAATTAATGGGAAAATTTAAAGTGTTGGATAAGTTAGCTGTTAGCAGAGAGAATTAAATGAAAGGTGTTGGAATTAATGGGGAAAGGAATCGTGTCGTGGGCTTTGAGTTGATAAATATAATTAAAACTATTTTGAAAGTAGAAGGTATGTTTAATTTTAAACGAATTGTTTGATAGGAGAAAGTTTATAATGAACCTGATATCGGAATGCAGTTTAAAAGTAAATACGGGGAAACAGTCTGGTGTAGACTAAGATTATGAATAAAGGAACAATTAAATGAAAACGTAATTAAAAAAGCTCTTACTTCTATAAATTGATAGTATGAAAAAAATAGAAATATCTATATCTCATAAGAATTAGAAGAAAATTTGATTGCAATGGGAATACAAAAATACAAACTATACCAAATTATTGATGAACCCGTTGTTTTTTTTTAAAGATTTGAGTGTGGTTTTTGAAATTAGTAATGATTTTTATTCTAATTTGGATCATCCTGATATTATTATTATTATTATTACTATTATTATTATTATTATTATTATTATTATTATTATTATTATTTCGGTAGGAGGTGATGTTTTATGAATGTTTATTTAAAAACTATGTCTTCCCCTGGCGTTAATTTTGTGAAACCTTATAAAAGGGTGTGGTTTTTTTTATTACTGTCATAACTATTTTTTTAGTTTTGTTTATATTGTTGTTGTTGTTGTTGTTGTTGTTGTTGTTGTTGCTGTTGTTTATTTCATTATCATAATAGTATTAATGTTAATAATAAAATTCCTTGTGGATTATTTTTGAAATCGGTCAACATCCTCCAGTGCTGACATTTTCCCGCGAGTCCTTATTGCACATGCATTCCCATATTAGTGTTCGCAACTCTCTCGTAAGCACTAACAGTAATCGCATGAAATTGCGTCAAGTTCCTGAGGCACTAACGAACGAGCCATATTAAGACCGAACATGCATAATTAGAAGCAGCCATGCATAGGGGATCTAACTGTCTCT
>NC_090726.1:21444693-21449693 GCF_036898095.1 Palaemon carinicauda | reverse complement strand
GTTACCATTATCATTATCATTATCATTATCATTATCATTAGACAATCTACAATCAGGATGCTATAAGACCAAGGGCTCCAACAGGGAAAAATGGCCCATTGAGGAAAGGAAATAAGTAAACTTCAGGAGGAGTAATGAACATAAAGAATAGCATATCTTAAGACCAGCAATGACATTGCAATAGATCTTTTTTAAATAATCCACAAAAAGACGTATGTCACTCTGTTTAACAACAACAACAACAACAACAACAACAACAACAACAACAACATTTTTTGCAAATTTGAACTTTAGATGTTCCATCGATTCAATAACCTGATTACCAAGATCATTCCACAACTCGGTCACTAATGCAATATATTTGTGCACTCAAACATACTAGCAATATGGGATGATACTACAAATTAATTACGTAAAGTACAACAATGAAGCAACTATTAGTTTTAGAGTAAAAACAACAACCAGGTGGCGTTATTAATAACTCTAAAAGTTACGCAACGCTTCTCATTTGCATAGATATTGACTATTGAACTGGGGACCTTAAGCATCGGATAACACTAAGTTTGACAACTTTCAACTTACAGGAACTTGTCACTATCGCTTAGCAAGATCAACAATATTGCATTTCCATTTAGAGTAGATAGATTGAACTACTAATTCGTATTCTAAATTCTTGTTTTGAAATAATAGGAAATTGTGAATCAATTAAACTGACGTTTCATATTTTTTTTTATTTGATGGCAAGTGGAATAAACTCAAATGTTTAATATCTTAAAATTATTTAAAAGCAAAATAAAAGTTTAAAACGTTGTGATACCTGTGAACAAAACACCACTCAATAAGCTCACTATTTATAAAATATAAAGTATTCTCAAAGATCATATCAGGCCGAATGAAAACACATCGAAGCTTTAATCAACCAAGAGAGAAGGCAGGCTTTGAAAGTAGGTAGTCAACAACTGACCATATCAAAGCGATTAGCCACTTAAAGGAAAATATAGCAGATTGTGGAAAGTCACTAGCCTATGCGTGGTATTTATACTGTATACTATAAGAAAGGTTTTGACTCTGTCAAATCTTTAGCAGTAATTAAATCGCTCCAAAGACGAAAAAGTAAACGAATCTCATGTTAGAACACTTCAAGATATCTATACATGAAGTATAGCAATCATATAACTAAATAATGATAGTGAGAAAACTCTGATTGAGAAATGTGTTACATCGGGAGGCCCCATCTCTCTTGAATTATTCACAGCGTGCCCAGTAATTTTTTTTGAGAATTTAGCTTGCGAAACTGAAGGAATTAATATTAATGGGAAAAATTTTAACGGCTTAAGATTTGCAGATGACTTGGGCCCATTTAGTGAATCATGGGAATAACTACAAAAGTTAATCAAAGATTTGAATAGATAAAGCAAAAACAAATGCATAACTGAAAATTAATGGGTTAAACAAAGATAATGTTTACTAAAAAAGACAAGACAGCGACTAAGGGTTAATTGCTAAACTCTAGAGATTGTTAATAAATATACGAATTTAGAAGAGACAGTAACTGTTTCCCCAGGACATGAGACCGAAAAGGGTAAGCATGTGATGGAGAACTTTTGGTAAGCAGAATGAGAATATGAAAATTAAAATGCCAGTTTCTCTAAAAAGAAAGGCATTGAATCAGATGGTCGTACCAGTTTCAGCTTAAGCATCAGAAACCTGGAGCCTAAAAGCCCTAAATCATAAGTTAGTTACAATTCAAAGAGTAATGGGAAGAATAATTATAGAAGTGACATAAGAGACAGAAAAAAGAGCTATATAGCTACGAGATCAGACTAAGATAGAGGATGATTTAACTACATGTAGGAAAACTAAATGAACATGTGCAGGACATATAATGAGAATGACATAAGAGATGGACATTAAGAATAATATAATTGGTCCCTAGAGATTGCAAAAGAAGCAGGGGAAGGAAGAAAAGACGATTGGTTGATGAACTAAGAACATTTGCAGGTATAAGCTAATATAGAAAGACCATAAATAGACGCGAGAGTAAGTTCAATTCTGAAGGCTTCATCCTGCAGTGAAATAGTAACGGCCGATGATGATGATGATATATATATATATATATATATATATATATATATATATATATATATATATATATATATATATGTATGTATGTATATATATGTATATATATACATATACATATATATATATATATATATATATATATATATATATATATATATATATATATATATATATATATATATGCTCCCACGCATATTGACTGAAAAGGCCTCGGTAGGATTTGTCTATAATTGTCTATATCTTGAGCTTTTAAATAAATACTTCTCCACACATCATCTCCTACTTCAAGTCCATACGTCTTCAGCCATGTAGACCTGGGTCTTCCATCTCCTCTAGTGCCAAGTGGAACCCAGTGCCATGTGAAAATCAGTATGTATGTATGTATGTAGATATATATATATATATATATATATATATATATATATATATATATACATATATATATATATATATACATATATGTATGTATATATGTATATATATGTGTATATATATGTTTATATATATATATATATATATATATATATATATATATATACAGTATATATATATATATATATATATATATATATATATACAGTATACACACACACAAATATATATATATATATATATATATACAGTGTATATATATATATATATATATATATATATATATACATATATATATATATATATATATATATATATATACAGTATATGTATATATATATATATATATATATATATATATATACAGTATATATATATATACAGTGTATATATATATATATATATATATATATATATATATATACATATATATATATATATATATATATATATATATATATATATATATATATACAGTATATGTATATATATATATATATATATATATATACAGTATATGTATATATACAGTATATATATATATATATATATATATATATATATATATATATATATTTATATATATATATATATATATATATATATATATATATATATATATATATATATATATGTATACAGTATATGTATATATACAGTATATATATATACATATATATATATATATATATATATATATACATATACTGTATATATATATATATATATATATATATGTATATATATATATATATATATATATATATATATATATATATATATATATAAACCTTCACAAACAGCTATTGAATCTCTTAAACTGTATCGCTGTACAAATTGTCCTCCGACTGATTTATGATTTAATCACCATTTCCAAACATCGCATCAATAATACATTATAATCCCCATAATTACTGTAATCAAGGTTTCGTCGATGGCATTTACTGTATAATTAAGGGATAATGAGCCCATTATGTCTCGACGCTTCCCCCTTAGCATGTAATATCGAACAAAGCTCAGGACAAGTGGGTAGGGTTATTGTTGGTTCCTGCTTAAGGCAAAACGCGATATTGCACAATTTTCGATGACACCCGTCGTAATCGTCATATGTCTAGATAACGGCTATGCGTGCCATTATGATGCTAGTTTTAAGTTTTTCCATTACTGCGGGTGATGGATGGAGTATATCTGGCCCACTCACATTAAAACTTGTTTTATTATGAATTATAACAGCAATGAAACGCATTGATTCAGCTTTTTTTATATGCTTAGTCCATATCGACAACCCAGCAATCAAAAAATTATTATATGGTCGCTTAATTCCTTAATATTTCTTGTAACTAGTAAAGCAATAGGATTCGATACATTATATAACAAAATAATTTATGGAACTCAAATTAAAATCCCGAATATAATTTTATCATGAGCAAAGTTATTTCATTTTTATTCATCAGGTATATTTTGCAAATTGAGTAAAGTATAATACTTAATTGTATATCCGTTTAAATGCATTACAATAAAAAAAGAGGACGAGGAGTTGCGGAAGCTTAAAGGTCTTTCAGCTGGCTCATCATCATCCCAATGCATAGCCCTGCCTGTCCCTTGCTTGATGGAGTGTCAGATAAAAATCCATACCAGATCCACTTCAGACCAAGGACTCAAAATTTACTTAAAAAAATTAATATGAAAACGTTGCCACAGAGCATCGTCACCAATTTCCAAAAATGCTTCGAGTATAACTGGTATTAAAGTACGAAACGAAACACTTCCACAGTAATACGTACAGGGCTTAAAACATGAATTCTTTAAATCCACGTGTAAATGCATTCTCGTCAGGAATATTTGACGAAATATCAAACCAAAATACTTCGGCCTGACTTAAAAAGCTTTACTTTAGAAAACAATGAAAAATAGTTTTGATAATCTTTGCCACCGTTATCCCTATATTAAGGGGTCGCTTACCTGATGTGTTGCATCACGCATGGTTATCAATTTGGCAGAGTTTTTACGACTGCTTGCCCTTTCAGTCGTCAACCAGACACATATGGTCCTCAACTTTTACTGAATACTCCATCTGCAAGGCAGCAGTATCCCCAGTTGATGGAAGCGGGCCTTAAAGACTACATGGCTGTAGCTGTCCTTTTAGTCGCTTTCTAGGACACAAAGGACTTACGGTGGTAGTATTCTTACACTCGTTCAAAGAGAAATGACAGAATAACGGAAAATACAATCCCCTGATCAGTGTTTATTGCACTTCGACCAGAATAAAACTCGTTCACTCATTTGTAATTCTCCGCAAAGGGTCAGGACTCACCTTATGAATTAGCTAACTCTGGTAACCGGATTATAAAATGTCCCCTATAATTTTTTTTTAAACAATTAAAATTTGATTAACTTATAAGGGATGTGAATTTGGTTAGTCCAAAATTCTGGTTAAATCTGATAAGGAAATATTAAACGCATCTAGGAATGCCATTAAAGTTCAACATTTGTCGCTTATCGATGGGCTCTTGGAATAGGTGAAACACACCATATCTATATAT
>NC_090726.1:21428795-21433795 GCF_036898095.1 Palaemon carinicauda | reverse complement strand
GTCCTCCTTGCTCTGGCAATCGCTCTGGCTGCCTCCTTCGAAAAGCCCCTAGCTCTTGAGAGTCTTTCGAAAGTCTGAAGGCAGTCAGACGAAGAGCGTGGAGGTTTGGATGTACCTTCTTTACGTGAGGTAGACGTAGAAGGTCCACTCCTAGAGGAAGAGTCCTGGGAATGTCGACCAGCCATTGCAGTACCTCTATGAACCATTCTCTCGCGGGCCAGAGCGGAGCCAACCAACGTCAGCCGTGTCCCTTTGCGAGAGGCGAACTTCTGAAGTACCCTGTTGACAATCTTGAACGGCGGGAATGCATACAGGTCGAGATGGGACCAATCCAGCAGAAAAGCATCCACGTGAACTGCTGCTGGGTCTGGAATCGGAGAACAATACAACAGGAGCCTCTAGGTTATCGAGGTAGCGAACAGATCTATGGTTGGCTGACCCCACAGGGCCCAAAGTCTGCTGCAAACATTCTTGTGAAGGGTCCACTCTGTGGGGATGACCTGACCCTTCCGGCTAAGGCGATCTGCCATGACATTCATATCGCCCTGAATGAACCTCGTTACCAGCGTGAGCTTTCGATCTTTTAACCAGATGAGGAGGTCCCTTGCGATCTAGAACAACTTCCACGAATGAGTCCCTCCCTGCTTGGAGATGTAAGCCAAGGCTGTGGTGTTGTCAGAGTCCACCTCCACCACCTTGTTAAGCTGGAGGGACTTGAAGTTTATCAAGGCCAGATGAGCCGCCAACAGCTCCTTGCAATAGATGTGAAGAGTCCTTAGCTCCTGATTCCATGTTCCCGAGCATTCCTGTCCGTCCAAAGTCGCACCCCAGCCCGTGTCTGATGCGTCAGAGAAGAGACGGCGGTCGGGTTTCTGAACAGCCAAAGGTAGACTTCCTTGAGAAGAAAGCTGTTCTTTCACCACGTGAGAGTAGACCTCCTCTCTTCGGAAACAGGAACTGAGATCGCCTCTAGCGTCATGTCCTTTATCCAGTGAGCCGCTAGATGATACTGAAGGGGGGGAGGTGGGGTCTCCCTAACTCGATGAACAGGGCCAGCGATGAAAGTGTCCCTGTTAGACTCATCCACTACCTGACTGAGCATCGGTTCCTTCTCAGCATGCTCTGGATGCAATCTAGGGCTTAGTATATCTTTGGGGCCGACGGAAAAGCCCGAAAAGCTCGACTCTGAAGATCCATACCCAGGTAGACAATGGTCTGGGATGGGACGAGCTGGGACTCCTCAAAATTGACCAGGAGGCCCAGTTCCTTGGGCAGATCCATAGTCCATCTGAGAATCTCCAGACAGCGACGACTTGTGGGAGCTCTTAAAAGCTAGTCGTCTGACGGAGCCGGACACAAGATCATGGTACTGCTGCACAGTCTGTGAACTGTCAACCATGGGGAAGCGAGGAAGTACAGTGACAACCCGAAGCTGTCTAGACTGTCTGGGTCGTACAGACAACTCCTTATCGGGTTGCTGAGGTTGCCGCACTGCGTCACAACAAGACACTTCTGCTGGTTGTTGAACGTCTTCCCAGTGACACACTGACTCCGTAAACAAAAAATCCTCTAACAAGGACTAAGCTTGGACTGCATGTCTTGCAACACAGCTCAAGGTCTATGGGAGCAGGTGTGGTAACAGACGGGGTTAGCGACTGAAGTGGAACCATTACCCTCCCTGGAAGCATGCTATGCTTAAATAAAAGTCCATAGGAGGCTAAGCAGCTAAAGGCTCCTCTCCAAATGACAGAGTCCTCAAGGGAAAATCAGAAGGAGGGAGAATAGCACTTTCTCATCTACAGGAACCATATCCGAGAAAAGCTAAGTTCTCTCAGTGAGGGTTTCACTGGTGCAAAAGCAGCAGACTAGAAGGCAACGTTATGAAACTGATTGACAGTCTAGTGAGTTGGCAACAACCAAAGATGTGTGACTGAGAAGCATGCGGTAAGGTATGCAGAGCATGCTGTATGCAGAGCATGCTGTATGTAGAGCATGCTGTAAGGTAAGCAGAGCATGTTGCATGGCGTGCGGCTTATGCTGCATGGGATGAGGCTCATGCTGCATGGGATGAGGCTCATGCTGCATGGTATGAGACTCATGCTGCATGGGATGAGGCTCAAGCTGCAAGGGATGAGGCTTATGCCGCATGCGTTGAGGAGGATGCCGCATAGTATGAGGCTCCTGCCTCATGGGTTGAGGCGGTTGCCGCATAGCATGAGGCTCCTGCCTCATGGTTTGAGGAGGATGCCGCATAGCATGAGGCTCCTCATAAGCATGAGGCTGCCTCATGGGTAGAGGAGGATGTCGCATAGCATGAGGTTCCTGCCTCATGGGTTGAGGAGGATGCCGCATAGCATGAGGCTCCTGCCTCATGGTTTGAGGAGGATGCCGCATAGCATGAGGCTCCTGTGAGGTTCCTGCCTCAAGAGTTGCGTCTGCCTCAAGGGTTGAGGGGGTAGCTGCGCAGAGAGAGGCTCATGCTGTGAAGAATGAGGTTGCTGCATGCGTTGAGGCGGCTGCCTCATAGCATGAGGTTCCTCAAGAGTTGAGGCTCTTGCCTCAAGAGTTGAGGTTCTTGCCTCAAGAGTGGAGGTGGCTGCCGCAAGAGTTGAGGTTGCTGCCTCAAGGATGGTGGAGGTTGCCGCAACGCAAGAGGTTGCTGCATAGCGCTGGTATCTGGCAACTCCCAATGCGGCAGCTCACGCGTGGAGGTAGGTTGAGGAACCTCAACATCATACGTCTGGCAGGGTGGACTGCGCAGAGGTGGAGTTGAGGTTGCTGCCTCGAGGATGGTGGAGGTTGTCGCACCGCAAGAGGTTGCTGCCTCGAGGATGGAGGAGGTAGTCGCAACGCATGAGGCTCCTACCTCAAGGGTAGAGGGGGTTGCTGCAAAGCATAAGGCTCCTGCCTCAAGTGTTGAGGAGGTTGCCGCGTGGCAAGAGGCTCCTGCCTCAAGGAAAGTGGAGGTTGCTGCACAGAGCTGGTATCTGGCAACTCCCAATGCGGCAGTTCACGCATGGAGGTAGCTTGAGGAACCTCAACATCATACGTCTGGCAGGCTGGACTGCGTAGAGGTGGAGGAGCGCTCGCAGGAGGAGGTGTGTTAACCTTCTCTGCCTGAAACTCCTGCATCAACACCGCAAGCTGAGACTGCATTGTCAGCAGCATAGACCACTAGAGTTTAAGAAAGACAACAACAAACGGAGCTACTGTCCGTTGAAACTGAGGGTCTAAAACAGCTGGTGCGGCAACAGACGGAGTTACTGTCTGTTGCGATACCACCTTGCCTCTCTGGGAGGTGTGCAGTTGTCGTACTGCAGCAAGTCCGAACTGACCCAGTGCTAATGGCACCACCTAGGAGTTGGACTTGCGCGGAAGGGACCGACTTGCACTTAAAAGCTGCAAGATTTGGTCCATGGTTTCTGCGAGAAACCTCTTCCGCAGACGAGGAATAAATGGGCTCTCTCGTCTTTGTGTGGGTGGGGTGATCACGTCGGCTACGTGAGTTGGTTACACCCGAAACCACGGAAGGAAACGTCTGTTCGTCGATCAAGGCCTGCTGAACCCATAAGTCCTTCGACATTACTTCTCCCCTGGGCTTGGGAGCTTGTAAGAGGTCCCAGACTAGGCGAACAACTGGCACGAACAGACGAACCCTCGAACGCAACACTGTAACACTTTGCGCTTATCACTTTATCACTTTTGATTTTCTGTTTGCACTTATTTCACTGAACTCGAAACTTTAAGTGGTTTGTACCTGAAACACGCAATTCTATCCTTCATTAAAAGTTAGTAATTGCGAAAACAGTATTACAATGTAACAGAAAAACATAATGAAAGATAAATAATCCAGTGGCTGGAAAAGAGACTAAACACTAGATCAAATAAACTACGTTTAAAATCTCTCACCGCATAAAGCCTGAGAACAAGAATAAAACTCTAGAAACGTTTACCTTCTTCCCCTAAAGAGACTAGGGAGAAGAGCAAAAACGATAACAACGTTACCCGCTTGAACGAAACGTTTATCCTCCTCTCTCTCCCTCCGTCTCTATCTCTCTCTCTCTCTCTCTCTCTTGACTTAGCACCTGAGAGAAGAGCCCAATTATATATATCGTTAAAACATATTATTGTTAAAGGAAAAAAACTGAAAGGTTTCCCAAATAAAAAGTTCCTTTATTAGAATTAAAACCATTTAAGCTAAGAAAGAATGAACAAAACGCTAGAATCGGTTTACTCTTACTGCAACGTGACACCGTGATAGACTCTCTCTCTATCGTAACGATAGAGCGCAAGTTGAACGTTCTGAACGTCAACAACTGCAGAGACAAAACAAAACGTTAGTTCAACTTTGAAAACAGTACAAGACTATCAAAGAAATTCTTTCAAAAACATTAAAATAGCATAATATGTTAACAGGTAAAAACGAAATGACGGGCTCAATGTTAATAAACTTCGGTTCCAAGAAAAGACCGCCTACTATTAGGAAAGGTCGAATATAAACGAATATAAAAATTAATTTTAATAAGTTTATAATAAAAGGAAGTTAATCAAAGAGGCCTATAAAAGGCGGAGAGATATAAAATAAATCTATAACTTTGTTAAGCAAAATTAAGAGAGTCTATACTCTCTTCGACACCAACACTTCCGTCTAAGGGAAGGGTCGGCCATTTAAAAGTGAAAGAGAGTTCATATTCTCTTCGTACCAAAATTAAATCAAAAATTAAATCAAATTAATTCCAAAAACTTGCTAAGCTAATGATATAGCTTCCTGAATAGCGAAGGCTAAACTCTAGAGCAAATACATCACCAAATCGTGAGCAATAACTCCAGAATCAACAGCGTATCCCTGTAGGTCTAGCCGGAGGCACGACAGAGGAAAAATTGAGGTGGTGTTGACAAGAAGTACTGGAGTACCTGACCACAGATGGCGCTGTGGTGTTCACCCCCACCTGTATAGCGATCGCTGGCGTATCCCGACCGTAGATTTCTGTCGGCAACAG
>NC_090726.1:21418795-21421295 GCF_036898095.1 Palaemon carinicauda | reverse complement strand
GCCTAAATCTTCTTGTTCAGATATTGTTTTTACAATAGGCATGGATGTTGATATATCTATTAATTCAGCTAAAGACTCCGTACAAGATGACACGGGGTTGCGTGATAATGCATCCGCAATGATATTTGCTTTCCCAGGTAAATACCCGATTCTTGCGCCAAAATCTTGAATGATCAAATGCCACCGAGTTCGTTTAGGGCTGTGATTGAAGCCTTTAAAGAACTCTGTTAGTGGTTTATGGTCAGTAAGAACCTTAACGGGATAACCGTAAATTATGAACTTAAAATGCACTAGCGAATTAACAATAGCTAGTCCTTCCTTGTCTATTACTGCATACTTACTTTCGGAAGTTCTCAATTTTCGAGAATAGAAAGCTATCGGGAAAAACTGTTTATCATATTGCTGAAGCAATACCCCTCCTACTCCTAAGTCTGAGGCGTCTGTTGCAATGAAGAATTCCTTACCGAAGTCAGGAAATTTTAAGATAGGAGAACTACACAGTTCATCTTTCAAAGTATTAAACGCCTGTTGATGTTGCTCAGACCATATGAAATCTACGCCCTTCTTCGTAAGATCAGTTAAAGGAGCGGCTATTATTGAATAGTTGCGTATAAAACGCCTGTAATATCCACTACAACCCAGAAATTGCTGTATTCCCTTGACATTAGTAGGTATGGGAAAATTACGTATAGCCGACACCTTATCATGGACTACTTTAAGACCTTGGCTTGACACCATGAAACCCAAATATATTAATTCTGTTTTGAAAAATTCACACTTACTAATCTTTACCCTTAAGTTATGTTGTCTTAATCTCTGTAGTACTAGTTCTAACTTACGTAGATGTTCTTCTAAGGTGTTGGAAAATATTACAAGATCATCCATATAGGCATGCAATATATCCCCTAACAAGTCTCCAAACACTATGTTAATCATTCTTGTAAATGTTATAGGAGCACAACGTAAACCAAAAGGCATCCGTAAAAATTCATAATGTCCCCTGGCTGTGCTGAAGGCTGTGTATGGGATACTATCTTCTTCTAATGATATCTGGTGAAAGCCTTTAAGTAAGTCCAAACTGGTAAAATATTTGTTCTGACCTAACAAAGACAAAATATCGTCAGTACATGGCACTGGGAATCGATCAGGGATCGTTTCCTCGTTTAGACGACGAAAGTCGACGCAGATACGCCATGTTCGATCTTTTTTCGGTACAACTATTAAAGGAAAATTATAAGGGCTATTTGATTTTCTAATGACTCCTTCCTCTAACATTTTACCTACTTCATCATTTATTTCATTCTGGAATTTCATAGGGAGTCTGTACGAGGGTACATATATAATTTTCTGTTTGTCTTTTAACCTTATTTGATGCTCGATCACATCTGTTTTTCCTAAGGATCCATCCGTAGTGGAAAAGACATCTGTATATTTATTTAAAAGTTCAAAAATTTTCTGCTGAATTTCTTCGTCTTGAATGTCCTTACTGATTTTATTTTTAATAGATCGTAAAAGGGATTCATCCGCAACTGATTGAGAGTGATTGATTTCAGCAACGGTAAGAATACGATGTTTATAAACTTCTACATCCAAGATATGTTGATTTTTGTGAATTACCAAAGTGTTATTTAAATGATTACATACTTCGATATTACATTGCTGATGTGAGCCTACTGTATAAATAGCTTGTGTGACAGACAATCCGTTGGTTTTCAAAGTATCGGAAAGGATTAATATTTCAGATCCCGGTAGTGTTTTCTTTATTTGCACTATTAAATTCGAAGGTATGTTTGGTTCGATATATTGCGTGCAAGATGATATTACGGGGTGAACGAGAATTCTGCTGGGTCGCGTATATTATTTCTTTATTAGTGAGACAAGTTATTGGTTCTTCAACGTACGTTACGGTTACATTTGTCGTCTCCTTTTTATCCAAAACTGACTTTAAAGTATTAGAAGACTTATAGAATTTCCCTTTGATATACACGCCGTGCTTTGCATGAGCTAAGATAATGTTTTGATTTCCCATAGATGGGTATCCTATAATTACAGCTGGATACATATTAATGTTTTTCACAACAACAAATGTATCGGCAAACGTGCGATTACCGACTCTGAACTGAATATGAGTTATGCCTATGACGTTCAATTCATTATTTCCTATACCTGAAAGTCTGATTCCTGATTTTTCAATCGGAAAGTTCGAAAACAACAAATGATGCGTCTTCAAATCCATAATATTACGTGGACTACCAGAGTCAAAAAAATAACGTAAAGGATTTGTGTTCTAAATTTACAGCATATAAGGTTGGCCGTAACTCATTTTGGCTTATTATTGTATGAATTCGTTGCAAATCTACGGGAGCATGCACTGTTTTACTTAATTCGGCCGTGTGTTTCATAGGAAAATCTATTGTCTCACAATTATCTGATAAAACATTAAATTGATTATTCAATACTATTGATGTTGACATAAATGACCTTGACCCAACATCACTCT
>NC_090726.1:21386295-21391295 GCF_036898095.1 Palaemon carinicauda | reverse complement strand
TAACAGTTAACAATGAAATAGGCAAACATGTCAATACAAGTTGATATCAGTGTAAGGGGAGAGCGAAGATACAAAGGATGATATATACAAAAAAGAGAAATGTCGTTTTTATGTACGATCGTGTGACACACGAATGGTACATGGTTCCCCCCCTAAAAATGACATACTGCACATGTTAAATAGGGCGCCCTGATCTAGCGAGGCGAACTGTAGGGGGGTAATCTGGCAGGAGATAAGCAGGTTCTACACGATCAATGGAGACCCAGTCTTCTTTGCCACGAATGTTTAGTAGGAATGCTTTCGGATTGCGTTGAATTACAAGGAAAGGGCTGTGTAAGGGGGCTTTAGCGGTGGCTTGCTAGTGTTGTTGCAAAAGAAGACGTGCATTGCAGAGTGCAAGTCTGTCAGTGTGTGATGCTTGACTGGGGCCTTGTAAGTCTGGCGGCATGGAGTAAGTTTTGCCTGGACGTGACGTATGCGCTGCAGATCGTCGTCGGAGGTTGTAAAAGGAAAACATTCGGCAGGGACCACCAATGGGTTGCCATACATTATTTCAGCTACCGAGACGTCAAGGGCGTCTTTAGGAGTGGTCCTTAGTCCCAGGAAGACCCAGGGAAGCTGAGTAAACCAATTGCAGTCCTTGTGGTGGGACATCAAAGCTGCTTTTAGGGTGTAATGAAAACGTTCAACCATTCCATTGGCAGGTGGTTTGTAGGCAGTTGTCTGATGTAGGGTGATGCCCAGGAGAATCGCTAATGATGTTTACAACTGAGAGGTGAAAGTGGTACCCCTGTCAGAAGTAATATGCTCAGGGATACCAAATCTTGCTATCCATCCTGTGAGTAAGGTAGATGTACATGAGGCGGACGTTGCAGGCTTCAGGCCAACGAGTGGAGCGGTCGATGATGGTAAGCAGGTAACGATGTCCTTGTGATGTGGGTAGGGGGCCTACAATGTCGATGTGAATGTGGGCGAAACGACACCGAGGTTGAGGAAAGGTGCCCACTCCTGAATCCGTGTGCCGATGTACTTTGGAAGTTTCGCAAGAAGTACTGAGCGCGGACCCAATCCTTAGCATCCTTAGTAATGACGTGCCAAATGAACTTCGTCTTCAGCAGCTGTGCAGTAGAATGGTGCGAGGGATGTGAAAGGCCGTGATTGAAATCAAAACACCTGTCGGCGCATGGGAGCAGGAATCTACGGTCGCGGTCTACCAGTACTAACGTCACAAAGGGATGTGGTGTTGGAGTCATCGAGGGGGACGTCTTCCCAATGGAGGGATGTGCAGGATGTCGTACAGGCTTGGTGCTCTGGATCCTGTTGATGGGCTTCAGCCAAGGTGTTGTAATCCAATCCCAGTTGAACGGCGGCCAACTTGTTTCTTGACAGGGCATCGGCAACGAGGTTCATTTTCCCAGGGACGTGTTGAAGGGTGCAATTATATTCCGCCACG
The DNA here is from genome assembly GCF_036898095.1 of Palaemon carinicauda. NCBI lineage: Eukaryota > Metazoa > Arthropoda > Malacostraca > Decapoda > Palaemonidae > Palaemon > Palaemon carinicauda. The sequence goes on along the minus strand of NC_090726.1, from coordinate 21,389,842 downwards.
GCAGAGAGATGTCGGCGTTGACGGGCAGACCAGGCGTCAGACTGTCAAGTGAAGGCTTGCACCAGAAGCATGTAAATGACGAAGGGCGCTACCTTCTAAGAAAAGGCGAAACTGACGGACAGCCAAGTGCACCGCCAGCAATTCGCGATCAAAGGTTCAAAGGTAGAATTGCCCGATTCTGCCTTGGATAGTTTTCTGCTGAAGAAGGCCATTGGGCGGGGCCAGCCGTTGACCACCTGTTCGAGTACTGCACCAATAGCGACGTCGCTGGCATCGGTGAAGAGAAGGAGAGGGGCATGTGGGACGGGAAAAGTGAGAGCAGCAGCGGTTGATAGGGGATTCTTTGTGTTGCAGAAGGCCACTTCTCGAAGAGGACCCCACTAGAGGTCTTTTGGCTTGCCGTTGACGGAGGCGTAGATGGGAGCAAGAGTGGCGGCAATGGCTGGCAGAAAATGGTGATAATAGTTGATCATGCCAAAGAATTCCTGCTATGGTTTGACGGTCGAGGGCGTGGGGTTGTTCTGAATGGCTGTTACCTTCTCAGGGAGGGGATGGACTCCTTCAGGAGTGATGCGGTGCCCTAAGAAAGACACTTCGTTGGCGCCAAAGGTACACTTGTCGTACCGGACTACAAGGCCGTTTTGTTGTAGGCGGTCGAGCAAGATACGCAGGTGACGGAAGTGTTCCTCTTTTGAGGAAGAGAACACAAGTATGTCGCCCACGTAACATACACAGAAGGGGAGGTCTCCTAAGATGCCATCCATGAGACGTTGAAAAGTGGCCCCAGCATTACGAAGGCCAAAACAGGAGTAATTGAAGGTGTATGTACCGAAAGGAGTGGTGATGGCATTCTTAGGGATGTCTTCTGGGTTCATAGGCATCTGATAATACCCCTTCAGGAGGTCGAGCATGGAGAAAACCTTCGCTTTGTGTAGGTAGGAGGTCACGTCGGCGATGTTTGGGAGGGGGTAGTGATCCGGTTCTGTTTCCATGTTCAGGCACCTGTAATCCGCACATGGACGGAGGGAGCCGTCTTTCTTCAGGACTATGTGTAACGGTGACGACCATGGGCTGGATGCCTTGTGACAAAGGCCCACTTATTCCATTTTGGCGAACATCTGTTTGGCGGCTGCATATCGATCCATTGTCAGACGTCTGAATTTGGTGAAGACTGAGGGTCCCGTCGTCATGATATGGTGATACATACTGTGTTTGACAGGAGCCCTGACCATTTGGCGAAGTTCTGGATGGAAAACTTCCGGATATGATGTAAGGAGGTGGGCATAGGCGTCCGTGGGTGCGTTGATGTGGAGAGCGAGGTTGGAAGGGCCGGGTTGAAGAGGTGTCGACAAGTATGAGTCTGAGTTGACCAATCGTCGGTGGGCGACATCAACCAGAAGGTGGAAATGAGAGAGGAAATCTGCACCGAGGATTGGCAATGTGACGTCAGTAACGAGAAACTTCCGATTAAATTTACCATTTCCAAACGATATGTCATGTTCTCGTAACCGTAGGTGAGCATCGCAGATCCGTTGGCAGCTACCCTGCGGAGGTCGGTAGACTTAGACAGACTACGTCGTTTCCTGAAGAGTTCCCTTAGCAAAAGAGAACGACAAGCACCCGTGTCTACCAAAAATCTCAAGCCCGTTTCTGCATCATATAAAAAGAAAAGATTAGAAACACGGGAGGCACCACCATGAGCGATGGCCTACTTACACGTTTTTTGGCCACTGACAATCCTTGGCACATTTCTTCGCGGCAGTTCTGAATCTGGAGTGGTAGTAGCAAGATTGTGGCCAAAGGGCGGCAGTAAGTGGCTGTAGAAATCGTTGGTTAGAGCGCTGTAGTGGTTTGCAGACTGTGGCCAGAGGTAGCGCCCGAACTGCCTAGTGTCCGAATGCCGACCACAACCCACCGTTCACTACACAGAAAACATACATCGGTGGAATGCCGACAAATCTAGGTAACAGGTCAAGAAAACGGAGCACTGGGCACCACCTTTTGATTTATACTGGGCAAGGGGACCCAGCTAGAATTTTACTTCCTTCTTATCTTCCCTTGCCTTGGGCTTGCTGAATAAATGCGTAAGATGATTTTTTATTCATTTCTGAGAAGTTTGCAGAATTTATATATAGCTCTATATTCTTTATGTAAGATGGTTTCAAACTTGGGTAAAAAAAAAATGTCAGAACATTAGGTGAAAGGGAAAGAAATTTTTATACTGACAACATGACACAGTGTGGAATGAAAAAATTATGATAAATTACTTTTTAGAAAGATTTAATAGAAAAAAATGTTAGGATTACATTACCATAATTTTGTCAATTCAAATAAACAATTAAAGGCAAAAATAGTACCCCTTTACACTCCAGCCTCACGAAATCAAGATAAACAAAGATTTGAATAATAATAATAATAATACAAAAAAGAACTATTCACATGCTGGACACTCACAAGTTTTCCTTAAACAATATCAAATCAACCATCTAAAATTAACATATAAAACTGTGAAAATACTGTACTACTATAATTTTCCCTAAATCAATACTGTCCTTATCAATATCCAGTCTACCGTTAGGCTCTAGAGTTACTTAAAAATTTGTAGCTTCTGAACAGTATGGCCGCATACGACGCTGTGCAGATCTCTGTGGGATTATGATAGCAATATCTAGAAAATCACCCATTGTAAACCCGCACTGTGGTAAGGTTTTGTTGTCATCGAAACTTTTCTGACCAACACCAGTAGTGCCTAAATCTTCCATTCTTGGAAGGGGTTTTGATAATTCTGGAACAATGCAGACTAAACTCGAACACAGTCCCATTCCATTTCAATCTCTACCGTGATCTATTAATGTCTATGACACAGTCTCACATAACGAGATTCTTCCTCGTTACTTTGCACACTGATACAAAATAGTCATCAACTTTACCGGGTTGACTGCCGCACACGAGCAATAGACAATGGCCTTATAATGCATTTATTTACTTCCCTTCCACGAACTGTTTATTACTTATCACAAATAAAAACCACTCGTTTTTGTTTTATTCAGTCTAACCAGAGGCTAAAGACTTACAGATCACAGGCAAGATAATATGAATATAGAGCAGCATCACAGACCACTAACACAAGAGTAACAGGCAATAAATCACATTCATCTTCCTATGTACTTAGGAGAATAACCTAAGCTTCTCTCCCTACTGCGTGTAGGGGGCTGCTGTTATTACCTGTTAAAAGAAAAAATAATGGATTAAGGCATTTAGGCTGGGGGGTACAGAGGGATATATGAATTAATAGTATCTCATAACAATACAGTATATAAAGAAAAGAAAAAAAATATTTATTCCATACCAACAAACCATTTAACTTTCTTAGACACAAACCCCTATATATTGTAGCGCGAGTGAGTGGTGGGTGATTGGTGACTTTGTCGCCGCTGCGGAACGTCACGGGGTAGGCGTGTTTGTCCTACGGCATTCAAGTCAGCTTAGGTTAATGCTGAATAGATGTCCTCTTCTTCAGGAGTGGATATGTTGATGGAGGTCTTGA
>NC_090726.1:21368795-21381295 GCF_036898095.1 Palaemon carinicauda | reverse complement strand
ACAACCTGTTTTGGAAAAAAAAAAAAAAACAGGATACTATAAGCCCCTGGGATCCAACAAGGAAAATTAGCCCAGTTTGGTAAGAAAACAAGGAAATATAATGTACGAGGGATGCAATTAAAAACTAAAATAAAATATTTCAAGAATAGTAACAGCATTAGAATAGATCTTTCATACATGAAGCATAAAAAAAGAGGAAGAGGAATAAGATAGACTAGTGCGCACGATTACACCCTCTAGCAGGCGAACTCTTCCCAAGACAATGGAAGACCATTGTACAGGGTCTATGACACTTCCCAAGACTAGAGAGCAATGATTTGATTTTGGTGTGGCCTTCTCCTAGAAGAGATGCTTACCATAGCTAAAGAGTCTCTTCTACCCTAACCATCAGGAAGGTAAGCGGTGACCGATAAAGAATTGTTTGGTAATATCAATGCCTGATGTATGAGGACAGCAAAATATGTAAAAAAAAAAGTAGGCCAGACTATTCGGTGTATGTGTAGGCAAAGAAAAAATAAGCCGTAACTAGGGAGAGGGATCCACTGTAGTACTGTCTGGCCAATAACTCTCTAACGGCAGTATCTCAACGGGTGGCTGGTGCCATTGCCAACCTACTACCTACGGAAGATCAGCACTTAAGGTCCCTCTCTATCAAGGCTAAAACCAGGGAGGACCAGGCAATGGCTGCTGATGACTGAAGCCCCTTATCCTTAGCTCAAAGAATGGTGAGGTTCCAGACATTAAAGGTACTAATGTTCTTGAGCAGGACAAACCCCAGTCTGGCGATCACCAGGCAGAGCCATTACCAATAGATTTTTATAACCATTGAAATAAATAAATCTTCGATATTAACGTTTTCAGTAACAAATTTAATTTCCAGCAATGAGAAAAGAAGATTAGTTTAGTAAATTTTGTATGAAATCATACTTAAAAGTTGCATCCATAATATGCGGCTGCATACGTCAGTAGCTAATTTCTTATGTAGTGTGTATGAGATATTTCTATTTAATGAATACCTACTCTAAATTGCTCGTCGGCATGTACTCGCAAACGAATAACATAGTTTTCAGTCCCAATAGAAGGTTGAATATAGGAGAGGGTCATAGAAGTAGGTTAATTATTGTTAGGGTGGCGAGCCTTCTTATGGCTTGTAAGACCAATTTGTGCCCTCAGTAATCGAGGGCATTGATCCCCCTGGATCGTGGGAGGTGGTTGTGGTTGATTTGCTCTCTCTGCCCATTTCTGTCGTTTAGCTAACAGGTTGGCTCTTCTATTCTCTTCAAAGCAGTCCGTGCCAGCTTTAACTTTGCTTCTCCACTCGTTCCTGTTACTTGCTGAAGTTTCTAAGGCGTTGGGGTATATGTTAGCTTCCTTGAGGGATATCTTGAGTTGGTGTTTAAATAAAAGCATAGGACGTCCTCTAGGGTAATCGACTATATTCAACTCACTGAAAAATTTTTTCTTTGGTAGTCTTGTGTCCTTTATACGCAACGCATGGCCAGAACAACTTAGGCGATATTTCATAATCATGGTCTCGATGCTGATGATGTTGGCTATTTCAAAGACTGCTGTATTGGGCACAGGCATTCCATTTGACTCTCATTATTGCTCTCAGTCTTTTACTGGTGGAATTGTTCCAGTTTTTTGAGGTTCCTATCATAAAGGGTCCAAGTCTCACATGCATATAACAGAGTATATATTATAATGACCGTTATATACCATCACCTTTGTATAGGTAGTTTGGTCTTTGTTCATGAACACCTTGGTGGATAGTCTCCCATATGCAGTGTGGCCACCCTGGAACCTGTTTCCAATCTCTTTGGAGGAAGTGCTCTCGGTGGAAAGGATGCTTCCCATGTATGGGAAATGTTGGATGCTTTCAATGGTGGTTCCACTCATGGTGATGTTAGTTACTGGTGGATTTTGCCATAATCTTGGCTGGGCCAGTATCTTAGTTTTGGCCTTGTTAACTGTTAGGCCAAGACACATGTAGGCAGCATGGAAATTAACCACCGATGCTTGGAGTTCTGCTTGGGAGTGGTCTACAGCAGTGTTTTCATCTGCATACTGTAGTTCTGTCACATTGATGGTGTTGGTGTTGCGCTGGGATTTGAGTCTGGCCAGTTTGAAAATTCCTCCATCGAATCTGTATTTTTTCTCAACCCCTAGGTTGTTGTGACGTACTTCATATAGATTGGCAGCTAAGTATAAAGAGAAAAGGGTCGGCGCCAATACACATCATTGTTATAGTCAACATGTGATTGGGAAGGTGGCTGACAGGTTGCTTTGGTGTATTACTTTAGCTGTCATCCCATCCTGTAGGACGCTGATCATGTCAACAAAAGGCTCAGAGACTCCAAAGAGATTGAGGACAGACCACATGGCTGTTCTCGGTACGCTGTCGTATGCTTTTTCAAGGTCGTAGAAAATTAGGAATATGGGTTTTTTGCTGTACTTTTGAATTTTCCCATAGCTGGCGGGAAATTTCATGTTTATGGTTCTGTACCAACCGTGTGTCACACGATCGTACATAGTAACGACATTTCTCTTTTTTGTATATAGTCACCTTTGTATCTTCGCTCTCCCCTCGCACTGATAATGACCTGAATCAACTTGTCTGTTTTTCTCACCGTTAAATGTTACCAGAAACCGTTGTTGGTTGAACAGAAAACAGCCTGTTAAATATTATGGCCTTTTTGCCTGCAATTGACGTATATATAAACTGGATGTTCTGTAATAAACTCACTCAGTTGCTTTCATCCTGCATTTGAGTCACAACCTACTCTTGGCTTGTCCCATTGGTGACCCCGGAGTGACTCGCTCCTCCCATCTCCCCATCAATGCCTCCACTCCTCACGAAGAGGACACCTATTCAACGTCAACCGAAGCTGACGTGAATGCCTAGGACACACACGCCTACCCCGTGACAAGCTGGAGTGGCGACAAAGCCACCCATCATCCACCACTCGGTCGCGCCTCAAACAATGACTTCTACAGCCACTCACTGCCACCCATCGGCCACAGTTTTGCTACTACCACTCCAGATTCGGGGCTGCCGCGAAGAAATGTACAGTATGTAATTTTTAGGGGGGGAGCCATGTACCAACCGTGTGTCTGACAATCGTACATAGTAATGACATTTCTCTTTTATGTATATCGTCTCCTTTGTATCTTCTCTCTCCCCTTGCACTGATAATGACTCGAATCAACTTGTCTGTTTTTCTCGCTGTTAAATGTTAACAGAAACCGTAGTTGGTTGAACAAGAAACAGCCTGTTATATGTTACGACCTTTTTGCCCGCAATTGATGTATATATAAACTGGATGTTCTGTAATAAACTCACTCAGTTGTTTTCATCCCACTTTTGAGTCACAACCTACTCATGGCTCGTCACAGTTCCTCTAGATGGACGGAAACTACACTCGGATTCTGCAAATTAAGTAATCCTATTACGTCCTTCATATTTTGATCCTGCCGAAGAAAGGTTTACGTTACCTACATTATCTTATTTATATGAATAACTTTCCAATAATTTTTTATTTATATTCATTTTAAAATAGCATGATCATAGAGATATATCATGTTATTCACAAAATAAATAACTATCCAGCTATTGTTCATTTATAATCATTTTGAAATAGCATGGTCATCGAGATACATTAAGGTTTATATATAGTGTTTATGGTATACAACTATTTAAATTCCCATAAGAATTCTCTAATAATACTGTTCATAATCATCCCATTGTAAATTTCTGTCTTTCATATAGAGATAAATACCTCTGTTTCTGAGGCCAACATAAATTAAACAAGACCACCGTTGGTTTTAATGCTTGGGAATTATGCTGTTTCACGCGTCTATTTTTGAAAGCAGGATATCCAGCTATTCATATGCATATAACATTTAGAGCAACATTTGTACGTTTCCTGAACTTTCAGAACACAACAATTTATTTTAACTTTTAGTTTTCTTGTTTTTTTTTTCTCTCCCTTTTTTTAGCAGGGAAGGAATTATTCATGTGATTATTTTTACCTTCTCTAACTTCAATGTGGCGAAGGTTGTTTTGATAGGCGTTGTCTGTCTGTGTCTTTGCGATTCGCTTAATTCAAAAACTATTCGACCGAATCTTGTGAAATTTGGTGGAATGATTGGCCATAATTCAAAAATAATTTGATTAGATTCTGGGAGTGATTGGGTCAAAGGTCAAGGTGAAGGTCATGAAAAGGTAAAAAAGGTCTTTCTGCTGTATCGTGGTGAATATTTGTCCGATTTGCATGAAACTAGTGTCAAAACGTGCCCAATTAGATTGCCTATCTTGCGACTTATAGCATTATATAGTGACGTCATTATCCTTATTTGTGCATTTATTTGTTTGTATGTCTGTCGGTGTGTTTGTCATTGGCTTAACTCAAAAACTATTTGACGGAATCTCATGAAGTTTGGTGGAATGATTGGCCATAATCCATGGGTAATATGATTAGATTTTGGGTGCGATTATGTCACAAGTCCAGGCCAAGTTCATGAAAAGGTAAAAAAGTTAAATTGGCCATATCATAGCCGAATTTGATCTGATTTCCATGAAACTAATTTCAAAATCTGAATAATTCAATTGCTTATCTCGTGATATATAACGTGATATAATGATATCACTACTTTTGTTTGTGTATTTATTTGTTTTAAGTCTGTCTGTATGTTTGGGTTTCACATAAATCAAACTATTTGACATAATCTCATGAAATTTGGTAGGATGATGAGCCATGATCCAAGGATAATTTGATTAGATTTTGGAAGTAATTGGGGATAAGGTCAAGGTGAGGGAAAGAAAAGTAATTTTATTTCATTTTTTTTTATTTTTGTTTTGTTTTTTTTTTGCTATATAGTGGTCATTTTCTCCGATTTGAATGAGCATCATAAGTTTTATTGATAAGAAAATCGGCGTTGGCAAACATACGTGGTGTACCGAGTGCTCCTTCTATTTTAACATTTTTGTCAATGGATACCTTTGTCAACTTCGTGGCAGCGAAGGTTATGTTTAGAGAAGCGTTGCTTGTCTGTGTGTTTGTGATTCGCATAAATCAGAAAATATTTGAGCGAATTTCATGAAATTTAGTTGGATAATTGTTCATGATCAAAGGACAATATGATTAGATTTTGAGAGTGATCAGATCATAAGTTCAAAGTTGAATATCGTTGTCAATTTTCAGCCAATTTGCATGAAACTAGTGACAATATGTGCATAATTCTATTGCCTATCTTTGGATATAAATGATATAGATGTCATTATCTTTGTTTGTTGACTTATTTGTTTTTATGTCTGTGTGTTTGTGATTCGCATTGCTCAACAAATATCTTACAGAATATCATTAATTTGGGAAGGTAACTTCACCTGATCCATGGACAATATAGTTAGACTTTGGTTGTGATTTGGTCAAAAGTCAAGGCCAAGGTCACGAAAAGGTAAGAAAAGCATTTCTTTTTCCATGTCGAGGCCAATTTTTATCTTAATTGCATAAAGCTAGTGCCAATATATGCATAACTTAATTACATATCTTGTGATATACGCTATGAAATAATGATGACATTACCCTTGTCTGTATATTTATTTATTTGTTTGTCTGTGTTTTTGTGATTTGCATAACTCAAAAAACCAATCGACATAATGTCATGAAATTTGGCTGGATGATTGGCGATGACCCAATGACAATTTGATTAGATTTTGTAGTGATTTGGTCAAAAAATCAAGGTCACGAAAAGGTAAAAAGCCTCTTTTTGCTATGTCTTGATCAGCAGTGGCAGTGGTGAAGGTACGTGCTCTACCAAGTGTACGTTTTAGTTTTCTTATAATTGTCGTAAGAACATGTAAATACCATCAATTACAAGTTCTAAGTTAATCATTCAGCAACAACATCATCATCAAATGCAGATGTTTCTTACCCCTTACAGAACAAAGGCCTCAGATATATCGTTATTCATGTCTGGGGCTTGGCCAGCTTTCTTCCACGCAGGCTATAGCGGATTGGTGATGATGGGAGACTTTAATCACTCACAGAAAAGCAACCCAGCATGGCGATACACAAATAATTTCACAACGTAAATCCCATTATCATAATTATATGATTTTTTTTAAAGGCATTTTATTACAGAATGACCTGAGTTAATGATTAATGGAACTATGGCCCTTGAAGTCCAACCATTCCCAAATGATTTAGATGTCAAACCCAACCCCCCTTTTGTCACTTTATTTTCATATACAAAATAGGGCTTTGATATATTTGATATATTTCCTATCGTATAACAGACTAGATTTTCCTCCCATTGATAGATAATGTTGCATATTTTGTAATATTTTCATATACGTTTAAAATAAAAAGAAAGAAAATAGTACTGGTAATTACTGAACATAAATTATGCTATGGCGCTGAACTACACCCAATGGTGCTCAAAGGGTTAATATATACCAGACATGGCACAAGTCTGAATCGACTATAAGAAAATATGTCAAATATAAACTTTAATATCATTTCATGAAAAAAAAATAGAAGTTGAAATTTTTTAAATATAGTACTACCGATGAAAAAGACAGAATTGGATGGAACACTAGTGGGGCCATTAATAGGAGATACTAAGGGAATAATTTGATTGATATAACTGAAGATGATGAAGACCTTGATGTGTCCATGAATGAATTCAGTTTGCTTGAAGTCGAAGCTATCATTAAAAACTCAAGAGATGGAAAGCCCCTGGATGCGATGGAATAACTACTGAAAAGATACGGGCTGAAAATGAAGTGACCGACAGAAGATTATTTGGCAAAATAAGGCATGAAGAGGCTGAACCTCATGAATGGGAGCATTAATTACAGAGGCAGTACTGTTACTTCAGTTGTCCTGAAAATATATAGTATGGTTATTCAAAATAGACTAGAGAGAAGGATGGATGAAAGGTGAGATATGAACAAGCCGGGTTTGGAAAAGGTAGAAGTTGTACTGACCGAATTTTCATTTTGAGACATGTGCAGTAAGGCATAGAATATAGAAATCTCCTTTTGATGGCATTTGTGCAGTAAGAAAAAGCCTTAGATAGTGTGCACTGGCCAATTTTGTGGAGAGTCCTGCATTATTATGGAATTCCTCTTAAATATGTCCATGAGCATAGCAATTGCAAATTTAGTGTTAGTGGAGTCTTATCAAATATAATTCCAGTGAAAAGTGGAGTACTCCAAGGGCATGTGCCGTTACCTATGTTGTTTATCCTCCTCGTGGATCTTGTAATGCGTAAAACAGTTGGAGATACTAGGGAAGGATTGGACTGGATTGGTAATAGGAAATGAGTGGATCTAAAGTATGCTGATGATGCTGTCCTTATCAACAGAACACCATAGGATTTGCAATGCTTGTTACAAGAATGCATGAAGTACCACATAAGGTTAGGCTCAAAATGAATAGAAGAAATAGATGATGAGAATGGAATATGCAATGTAAGATGATATATCATTGGAAGGAGAAAGGATTAATGAGGTCGAATCATTTGAGTATTTAGGAGATATGGTCTCCAATACATGGTCTTTAGAATTAGAGTTTAGTGAAAGATTGAAAAAAAAAAATCAGAGTATGGCTGGGATAAGGAAAACATGGAAATCCAATCGCCTGAAATTACATATAATAATCAGATTATATATCAGTTTAGTGAGATCTGTGTTATTTTATGGACATGAATCATTATATGACAGGTTAAGAAGTTTTTAGAACTAACCCCCTCAGAAGAATATTGGGAGTTGATTGACAGGACAGTATTAAAAATGAAACTATAAAAGAGACTACTTGAGTACCCTACGTGGATGAGGTCATAATGAAGGGTAGATAGATGTGGGTTGGCCATACTCTTCACACTACCCAAGAGTAAACGTTCGCTTTGTGTATGTAGGAGGTCACGTCGGCGATGTTTGGGAGGGGGTAGTGATCCGGTTCTGTTTGCATGTTCAGGCGCCTGTAATCCCCGCACGGACGGAGGGAGCCGTCTTTCTTCAGAACGATGTGTAAAGGTGACGACCATGGACTAGAGGCCTTTTGGCAAAGGCCCATTTCCTCCATTTCGGCGAGCATCTGTTTGGCTGCTGCCAAGCGTTCCAGTGCCAGACATCTGAATTTTGCGAAGATTGGGGTCTCATTGTCTTGATATGGTGATAAATACCGTGCTTGGCAAGAGCCGTGGGTGTTTGGCGAAGTTCTGGACGGAAAACTTCCGCGTATGACGTGAGGAGGTGGGCGTAGGCATCCGTGGGTGTGCTGATGTGGAGAGCAAGGTTGGAGGGGGCGGGTTGAAGAGGTGTCGACATCGACCAGAAGGTGGAAATGAGAGAGGAAATCCGCACCGAGGATTGGCAATGTGACGTCAGCAACAAAAAACTTCCAATTAAATTTATCGTTTCCAAACGATAATGTGAGGTTCTCGTTAACTGTAGTTGGGTGTCACAGATGCGTTGAAAGCTACCAGGCAGACGTAGACAGACTACGTTGTGTCCTGAAGAGTTCCCTTGGCAAAAGAGAACGACAAGCACCTGTGTCTACCAAAAATCGCACGCCCGTTCCTGCATCATGTAAAAAGAAAAGATTAGAAACACAGGAGGCCACTGCCACAAGCGATAGCCTACTTACACGGTTTTTGGTCACTGACAATCCTTGGCACATTTCTTTGCGGCTGCCCCGAATCTGTAGTGGTAGTAGCAAAACTACAGCCGATGGGAGGCAGTAAGTGGCTGTAGAAGTCGTTGGTTGGGTCGCGAGCGAGTGGTGGGTGATGGGTGGCTCTGTCGCCGCTTCAGCACGTCACAGGGTAGGCGTGTATGTCTTACGGCATTCACGTCAGCTTAGGTTGACGTTAAATAGGCGTCCTCTTTGTCAGGAGTGTAGGCGTTGATGGAGGTCTTGAAGGTCGTGAAGTGGCTGTCCATAAGGGCGTCGGCTTTGGTCATCAAGTCCTTTATGGGTAAACTATCGACATCGGGTATGGCAGCGCGTACAGTTTTGGGTAAACGGCGTATCCAAAGGGCACGAAGTATGTTCACCTCACGAAGAGAGCCGTCTGTGGCAGGTTGCAGGCGAGCGATACTGGTCATTTCCCTGAGGGCAAGCGAAGCCCTTTGGTCCCCCAATCATTGTTGAGAGAGCTGAAAAAGCTTTGCTATACGGGCGGCTGGCGACGGAGAGTACTGCTGCAGAAGGTATGTTTTGAGGGCGTCATACGCTATTGGGGTGTCTCCTTGTTCACAAAGCCAGTCAGATATTCCCGGGAAGGTATCCTCGGGTATCGCCATGAGAACATAATCTGCTTTGGTGGTTGAGCGAGTCACGCCCGTGATGCAGAACTGGACTTCTGCGTGCCGAAATAAAGCAAACACTTCTCCGCTGGCGAACAACGAAAGTTTCAATGGGGCGGCGCCAACTTCCGTGGAGTCCGCCAGAGTACCAATGACGAAGGGGCGAGGGGGGATGGAAGGCTGGAGGAGCGAGTCGACTTCCGGGGTCACCAATGTGACGGGCCGAGAGAAGGTTCTGACTCAAAGTCAGGATGAAAGCAACTGAGTAAACTTCATTACAGAACATCCGTTTATATATACAAAACCCCCAGGCAAAAAGGGCATACAAAACATAACAGGCAATTTCATGTTCAACCGACAAGCTCACTGGTTAACATTTAACGGTGAGAAAAACAGACATGTTATTTCAGGTTCCTATCAGTGCGAGGGGAGAGCGAAGATACAAGCATAATATATACAAAAAATGAAATGTCGTTACTATGTACGATAGTGTGACACACGGTTGGTACATTAGTACACCAAACGTTCAACCGGGCTATAAAAGACACTAGAAGAGTTTGAAGTCTCAGCCCTACATGGCTGCGTGCTATGAAACGTGAAGTAGGAGATGAAGAATGGAGAAGTATTGATTTAAAAGATCAAAATAAGGACGACTGGTGAAATCTAATACTGGCCCTGTCATCAATAAGCATAGGAGGATATGATAATGATGATCGCCTATGATTACGATAACCTTGCAATAATAATATGATTTCTAAATAAAAGTCTGCAATATCTTTTCTGAAAACTTTAATCCTGATAATTATTGGTATGATAAATTTTATTTGTTTGAAAATGGTAATTACACAGATGCATATGTACTGTATATGTTTACTGAATTCTGGATCAGATAAATTTTTCTTCCTTTGTTATATATGTTGGATTAATGCGTAGAATGACAGATTCAACAGTAATTTCACTTAATTGAGCTTAAAATATAATTAATAGTTAGGATAATGTAAAATTACATAACTTCGAATACTCGAGAACTAACTAAAAGTAAAATTAGCTCAGGTCGTTGACACTGACAGTTGTGATGGAATTGTATGACTTTTTGACTTGATATTTAGAAAAGTAGAAAAGAGAGAGAAAATTTTACACAAGATAAGTTTTTACACTACTACTACTACTACTACTACTACTACTACTACTACTACTACTACTACTACTACTAATAATAATAATAATAATAATAATAATAATAGTATCCAATGTCCAAGATTGACAATGATTCTATCAGTTAAATGCATTTCATTCTCAAACGTAAGGTAATTGTGCAATTCCTGTCACCTAAATCTAGCTCGTCCCAATCTATCAGCGGTTTGCCATTTCTTATAATTCATCTACGAGTCAAATGTTCAATCTTTATACCAAATAGAGAAAAAAATCATGACATTTACCTGTTATGTTTGTAACATGAAGACTGATTGCGCAAATGCTTTTGCAGAATCATATATATATTTTTTTAAACTTCAACTCGCTTTTATTCAAAGGTCAACGTGATCTATTAAAGGTATGCTACCTGCAATGACATCGATTTTTTCCATTGCGGTTATCTCTGGCAAAGAATGATAAATTTAATGCCTCTAAAGTGAAATGTATATAGATTAGATAATTATTTTGAAAATATTGTTCCAAAAGTAAAACATTCAGTTTTCTTTGTGCTTGTCACGTTACATATGCCTACGTATGCATATCTTTCATTTTAAAATAAAAACTAAAAAAAAAATCTTATAATGGGGCTCTCTTACGTATGGCATTTGCTTTTGTTTTCACCCCACACATTCATTATACGGGCACTCCAATATCTGTGTTTTGTTTGCCTTACATACACCATACAATGGCTTTTTTGCCAGTAAGCTTTAAACTTTGTCTTCTGGCTGGGTCTTATATTTAGCAAAACCTCAAAATTGATTAAGGCATTATCTCTGTTAATTTTATGACATATATTCATCGATTAAAAAATTGTAATGTTGAACATGTGAATTCCGGCACACCTCGCACCGAGAAAGTGCACCCTGTCACACGCTTTCTTGCTTTACCCCCGAGCACGATCTCTGTCATCTTAACCTACACGACCTGGATAGGTACGCACTGCAGAGTTGAGGTGTGACAGTGTGCACAACCTCGGACTGAGGTGTGCTAGAAACTCTTATGTTCAACTGTACCTGAAGTATAAAAAAGAAGAAAAACTACATTTTGAACAAAGCCAGGTGAGATTCTGGAATCTATGTAACAAATGACTAAAAAAAAAACTTCGTTGGCATTTGAGTAATTTCTTAAACAGTAATAGTTATGTTTAATTATGGATACAAATAAAAATATATTGCATAATTTTGTCGGGAAGATATATCCAGGGACTGATAATCAGAATAAATGTGATTTTTCATGATCCTTTTGTCGATGATAATTGGTCACCTTACTTAGATACATTCTTTATATAGTCAGTATTATAATTATTCCCAGATAAGCTACAACTCTTGTTAGAAAAGCAGGAGGTCAGGGGCTCCAATAGGGTAACATAGCCTATTAAGGAAAGGAACTAAAGTAATAAATAGAATACAGCAGAATTATGAAAAATTTATATAAAACATTATTTTAAAAACATTAACCATATTATCATAGATCTTTCATATATAAACCACAAAGTTTCACCCTTTTCATAAAAAAAAAAACCCACAAAAACATTATCTGAAAGTTTGAACATTTGAAGTTCCATTGATTCAGCTGCCCAATTAGGAAGATCATTTAAAGCTTGAACACAACTGGAATAAAACCTTTAGAATTCTGTGTAGTATTGAGCCTTATGGTGGGAAAGGCTTTGCTATTAGAATTCACTGCATACCTAGAATTAGGAGCAGGATGATACTGTGAGGATATCTGAAAGCAAGTAATTTATATTCAAATAGTTTCTCACTTCATTACGATAACTTTCATCTCGTTACAATTTATTTCATAGAAAAAATATATTTGCTTCACAATTTACGCTATGAGCTATTGACGAAATTTATTTTATCAATGAAACAATCAGCACTCCTAATATCCACATAACGATAAAAATTTGTAACATTAGCAAAATTGGAGGAATATCAGCTTATATTTAATGAATGGACCATTGAATTGGTAATTAAAAAATGGAAAATTG
>NC_090726.1:21348236-21363295 GCF_036898095.1 Palaemon carinicauda | reverse complement strand
AAGTGGCTCTCTTAATCAGTCTAGTACACTGAAAACTGTTCCACACCATCCCATAATGTATACGTAAGACTATGGAAATGTGATGTCGTAAAACCTGAACTTAATTTGAAAACATTGTTTGTGAAATTGTGTAGTATATTCCTGCTTCTGGAGAACAGACCTATCACTTACTTGAATTTGTTTTTTTTTTCTTTTTTTTTTCTTATTGACTAACTCTTGTTGAAGTTTTCCATGCGGTAACGTCCTTGTCTAGTTATCACCAGACTGTGGTTCGAGTCCTGCTCAAACTTGTTAGTTATTTTGGTCGCTGCAACCTCACCTTCCTTGTGACCTGATGATAGGTGGTTTGCAGGACCCTATAGGTCTCTATGCTGAATCATCAGCAGCCTTTGCCTGGCCCTACCTGGTCCTAGCTTGGATGGAGAGAGGGCTTAGGCACTGAACATATGTATATATTGTCAGTTTTTAGGGCATTGTCCTGCTTCCTAGGGCAATGTCACTGTCCCTTGCCTCTGTCCTTCATAAACGACCTTTAAAAAAAACTGGATTTTATAAACCTTATTAATCGTACTTGGTAAAATTAAACCCTCCCTTTAGGCAACACTGGGAGACTGCATAGTGAATTCGGTATTCTGGAAAGAAAATTATATCATATAATGTTTTATACATTTCCTTAGGATAGGCCACAGGAAATCATTTGGATGTATGACAGCATTAGCTAAAAGAACTTAGATATGTGCTGTTGCCTTATATATTTTTAGAGAGAGAGAGAGAGAGAGAGAGAGAGAGAGAGAGAGAGAGAGAGAGAGAGAGAGAAGGTAGTTTCCTCTATTAATATTATAGTATTTATCAGTGTTTTGAAAGATTACTTAGCCCAACCCTACCTCCACACAGCTGCATACGACCTGAGAAGGTGACAAAAGAAAAGCCCATTTAATCATATACTTATTTAATTAACTATCAATAGTTAGATTTGAATTCGAATCGAATCTTAGGCTACATGGTTCCCCCTCTGCTGATAGGTAGTAGGGTGGCCATGGAACTAGCCACCCGTTGAGATACTACTACTTCTTTAGATTGCCCGGAGCTTCTCTCCGGATAGGGCTTTTTGACGGTGCGTCTAGCCCCTAGGTGGTTTCCCTGGCGGGTAGGTGTGGTGGTTGCAGATCAGCGGGGCCTGGAAATATATATTTTGTTTATTTATTTTTTTTTTTTTTTTGCCCTAGTTAGGGGCGACAAGAGAGGGTTTTTAGTGGTAGGGGAAGGGCTGTATAGCAGAGAGTCCCTATGAGTAGAAGAGTCTGGGAGAGGAAAAGAGGATTTCCAGTGGGAGAAGAAAGAAGCAGTTTTAAGTGTAAGTACTTATTGCTGCTTGCAAAGGTCAATTTAGATTTCGCAACATGTTGCGAGCTTTCTCAGCCCAAGGGCCAGAACTGATTAAACCCCTGGCAGGCCAGGGACGGCGTCAAAGGACTTTACTTATAGAAATGCCTGCTTTAGGCAGGCAGGGTCAAGAGACTTAAGTGTTTAGGCCTGTTTAGGGCCAAAGTGATGAGATTAACCTCAAGGGTGAGAGGTTAAAGAGTTTTTAGTCCCAATAAGTATAGAGACTGGGAGAGGAGGGAAGGGTTTTCAGTGGGTGGGGAAAGAAGCAGTTTTAAGCATAAGTACTTATTACTGCTTGCCTGATGTCACTGGGTATTCCTCTGGCATGCCAGGGACAGCGTCAAAAAGATTTTCTTATATGAATGCCAGCTTTAAGCAGGCAGGGTCAAGAGACCCAGTGTTTAATTCCTGTTGAGGGCCAAAGAGTTGAGATGAAGTTTTAAGGGGGAAAGGTTATAGAGCTTGGTCTTAGTGAGTTAGGGGGGTGGGAGAGGAGCGGAGTGATTTGTGTTATAGGGCAAAAAAGGGCAGGGGGAAGCCTTAACCAAGGAGAAGAGGGCTAAGGGTGGTTGAGAGTTGATCTCTGCATAGGCTGGGAGAGACGGTCTTCTTACCTATGTGGGGGGTAAGATCGCAGAAAACCTGCAACTATCTCTATGTTTTTGAGAATGTGGGAAGTCACCTGTTCTGCAGTATGCGGCATTCCTTGGCAGAGGTTTTGTCTTAAATTTGTGGTTTCTTGGCAGTGGCAGAGGTAATGCTCTAGTGGGAGTGCCGGGATAGCTTCGCAGTACTTGCATTGCCTATCCTCAGGGTTGATGATTTCCCATGAGCAGGGGTACCCTAACCTTAGTCTGTGGTAGATTACTGCTAGTTTTCGGGGCGTGTTCTTTGGTAGATCATGTGGTGTCAGGTTGGTAGTGTTGATATATCATTTTGCTGATTTTGACGAGGCAAATAGGGCTTGTCTGATGGAGCTATGTATTTGTGTTTGACAGTAAGCATTCATTGCTGATTTCAACTGTTCATGCGATGGGTTGAGGGTTATGCTGATAGTGGTGACTTGGAGGGCCTGCTTTGCCAATCGATCGGCTTCTTCATTACCGAGTATACCTATATGACTGGGGATCCAATTTAGTGTGACCTGTCGGTTCTGGAGAGCATGTGTGTGGGCTATCTGTCTGATGGAGGAGATGATGAGTGTGTTTTCTCGGATATCTTGGCTCCTGATTGCTGCCATGGCTCCTCTGAAGTCAGTATGTATCATGGTGTTACCTTGACTGGTGAGTGAATGTGTGAGGGCTTTGAGTATGGCAACTAGTTCAGTTTGGAGTGTGGAGGTATTGTTGGAGATCCTCCAGAAGGCAGAGAAATGTAGGGAGTAGACTGCTGCAGCTGCTGCAGGAACCTCCCGGTCTACAGAGCCGTCAGTATAATACACATTGTCAGCGAGCGTGAGGGTGATCGAAATAAGGGCCGCTCTAAAGGCCTGTGCAGGGGGGCATAGCGCCCTGGAAAACGGGAGGTTGGTGTAATGGTACTTGTTTGGGCTGGGAATCAAGGGTTTTTTTTTTCTCGAAAAGTCCGGGTGGAAGGTGTCTTTTTTGAGTGTAGATAGCATAGTCTGAGAGCCGGTGGATCTTAGGGCTGTGATAAGATGGCCAGGATAGGTGTGAGGAGAGGCCAAATCTTCCAAGAGAGAGATTAGGCCTCGAAGTTTGTTATGGAGTGGGCAGTTCCGGTTTGTCTTGAAAGTTTTGAAGATTATAGAGCAGTTCCGTGAGTTTATCCTATCTGTGAGTGGCAGGAGATGGGTTTCGGCTCGAAGCAGTTAGAGCCTGGTCCAAATCGGGGCACCAAGGATGGCTCTCATGGCATTATTTTGAATTACTTCCAGTCTTTTCCTGTGTAGGGTTGAGGGTAGTGAGAACAGGGGCTGCATATTCTACCAAAGAGCATACAGCCTGAATGTAGAAGAGTCTTAGAACGTGATGTGTGGCACCCTGGTTTAGGGACGTGATGCATCGGAGTGTGTTCAGTCAGCTGTTGGCCTTGTGCTTGAGGAGCGTTATTTCGGGTGTGGGTGATAGCCTAAAGTTGAGGTTAAGACCTAAGTAGGTAAAGTTGTTAACCCATTCAATAGGTTTTCCGAGTAGGTTTATTGGAGGAGGGGGTTGAGAGTGCTTGACAGCCATGGCTTTGGTCTTGTTCGGGTTTATTTTCAGTCATAAGACCTGGCAGCTTGCTGCAATGGTGTCTAGGGCGATTTGCATCTTACGGTATTTGTTGTTGACTGTGTGGGGGCAGACAACACAGATATCGTCTGCGTAGATGAAGATTTGAATTCCCTCTGGGTAGTCTTCTTTCAATATATCTTCAATGAGTACATTGAATAAGAAGGGGCTTAATATCCCTCCTTGTGGAGTGCCATTTTCGAGTGGTATGTATGGTGACATGGCTCCCTGAAAAGTAACTCTAGCCTCCCTGTTTTGGGTATATATCTGCGTCCACGCAAGGAGGTGGCCTCTGACGCCTTTGATAACTAGCGATGTCAGAATGGCGCCAGAGCTGCCTAGCTCATAGGCCTTCTCAAGATCAAGGAAAACAACTAGTGCGCTTTTTCCGTTGACTGTAGCCATGTCATCAGCTAGACATTCTTGTGTTCCAATGCCTCTTGTGTAGGCATAGAGCCTGTCATGCAAAGGGCCCACCACCCACTGAAGCCGCCGGAGGACCATCCGTTCAGCTACCTTACCAGTGCAGCTGAGTAGGGCAATGGGACGATAGGCATTTATTTCCTTAGATTTTGGTATTGTGTTGGTGTCCTGTTTGTTCCATGGTTCGGGCCTGATGTGCTGAGCATGCGTTAGGTTGATTATGCGTAAGTAGCTATTTTTGCCAGGTTCACCAAGATGCTTTAGCATAGAATAAGTAATGCAATTGGCACCAGGGGCCGTGTCTGTACATTTAGCTAGGGCAGCATCAAGTTCGGCCGAAGTGTAGAGCGCATCAGTGCATGACGGTTCATTGCAGGCTGCTCTGACTAGGTCATTTCTTCTGGGCCCAAGTTTTTTTCTGCCTGGCCTGGGTAGCTGGGCATAGGTTAGTTGATTTTGTCCGATTTGCAAAGGTTTGAGCTATGTGCATGGCCTCTTGATGGGGTTGAGGATGAGTGGGCTTGGTCTGGTGTCTTTTGGATCCTAAGACCTTGTTAAACCAGGCCCAAATAGCTTTTGAGAGATGTTTGTTGTGAAATTTGGCTGCACCATTGGAGCCATTTTTCCCTTTTTACTTCGTTGGCAACTTGAGCTGCTTTGGCTATGAGCTCCCTCAGTAGAAGGAGTAGCCCATCAGTCCTGTGCCGTTTGAAGAGCTTCTTTTTCCTGTTTATTCGTCTGCTCATTTCTTTTATGCGCGGGCAGTAGTACCACGCGTCCTTATGATTGCGTTGCGGGTTCATGCCTTTCCTGGGCATGGAGGCATCCGCAGCCAGGGTGATTTGTTTTGTAAACTCCGTAAGGAGGAGGGTGGGGTCCTCAGATGGGTTTTCTACGAGCTGGAGAGCCCATGTTGTCATGTGCCTCTCGAAGATGTCCCATTGGGCAAAATCAGGATTCCATCTTGCCAGGGGTGGTGGGATTGGTGGGAGTTTAGGGGTTGGTACCGTGGCAAGGATGGCGAAGTGGTCACTGGCAAGGGACGGGTGTAACATCCAGGAGGCGGTGTTGTGGAGTGCTCTTGGGATGAACATTAAATCTAGGGTGCCACTAGCAATGTGGGTGCTGGCAGGTAGCCTGTTGAGAAGTGCAACGTTAGGGAAATCCAGAAGGAGGGAGTATAGGTGCCTCTCAGTGGGGTTTGTACTTGGAGAGTGTAAAAAGGGGTGGTGAGCATTTAGATCATCTGCTAGGATGGCGTTGGAAACAGAGATGGAAGCAAAAAGGTGTTCAGCTTCCAGAGACTTTCTTGGGCTTTTATATATGTTGTGTAGGGTGAGTGTTGTGTGGTTCAGTCTGATTTCTACACTGAGCAGTTCAGCTTCTCCGCGCTGTATTGTCGATAGCTTTGTGGACTGTATTGTGCCTTTTACTAGTGTGAGTAGTCCCCATGTTGTGTCCGTGCGAGGGGTTTTGTGTATAGTGTATCCTTTGTAGGAGAAAAGTGAGTTCTCCCTGAGCAATGTCTCCTGTAAGAGGACCACGTCCGGCTTGAGGGTGGCAGTCTGAGATTGCAGGAGTGCATACTTGCTGCTAACTCCTGCGATGTTCCATTGCATAATTTTAAGTCCCTCGCTGGTTTCATATGTGTGTAGGTCAACTTCAGAGTCCGAGCTATCATTGCTGTGAGGATCCATGGTATTGGGTCAGGTCCTTAATCAGGTTTGTAATGATGCGCATGTAGTCTGGGGAGAGCCCGTGGACCCCATGAAGCGCTGAATGGAGGCTTATAGTGATTTCTTGCAATTTTTTAATGCAAGAGCAGCAGGGTAAGGGATCAGGCTGGGAAGGAGAGGTTGGGCTGGGTTCCAGTGATAGCCTACTATTGGGTAATCTGTTTGCTGAGTGGTTGGGTGTAGGTGAGGTCGTAGCAGAGTGCTGTATCGCAGGGAAAGGCTCGGTCGAGCCTGAAGAGCCAGCAGAGTGCTGTACTGCAGGGACAGGCTCGGTCGAGCCTGAAGAGCCGGCGGAGATGCTTGGAGAGGAAGAGGTGGAGGGGTTATCTGGTTTAGGTTGAGGGACCTGCTGTGAGGATGAGGAGGATGTGGGGTCCGAGCTTGCTGGAGAGAGGGGAGCAGTGTTATGATGGGAAGGCGTACAAGGAGGTACGGTGCCAGAGGGGTGGATAGCTGGTTTTGCAGCTTCAGTGTAGAATTGGTGACGTAACTGTGGAGGATGGTAGGATTGGGATAGGTGAAGGCGGAAGGAGGGGAGAGAAGGATTGATTTGAGTTCATGAAGGTGCTGGGGTGCCCCTTCGATTTAGCTCATCGATGAAAGCTGGGCAGCGTTTGTTCCAGGCGTGATGGTCGGCGGAGCAGTTGGGGCACTTGGCTATGGTTGGCTGATTATTTTCGTGTTTAGTGATACAGACTTCAGTTTCGTGTTTCCCCGAGCATACCCCACATCTAGTCTCGTGTTGGCACTGACTCTTGTGGTGCCTGAAACGCTGGCAATTAAAACATCTCGTGGGCGGCGAGATATAGTCTGCCACTCTGTATTTGCCCCAATGATTTAGATCGAGAAATTGGGGTGTGGAGGGGCCTGTGAAGGTGCATACTAGTGTTGTGGTATCAAACTTCTGCTTTTTCTTCTTGTAATGTTTGCGAACAGCTTCTGAAATGGCCGGGTGTTCGTTGATGAAATCTAAATCAAGATAGCGGGGGTATCCATACACATAAATTTTCCGCCTTCTTTGGGAGGGGTCGAGTTCTGTAAAGTGGCCATAGTTCCTAAAGGTTTCAACTGTTTCGAAATTCTTGCGAAGGAGGATGAAGTTCCCATCGTTAGTTATTTTGTAAGTGTACGCTATGGCACGACCTGCTGTTTCACCTGATTTTACTGCTAAGTCTATCAATTTACTAGGGGAGTGGTTTGAGTTAGTATCCCTAGAGGCTTTGAATCTGGGAAGATCTGCTAGGGAAGGAACTGTTTGTTGTCGTTTACCTGCGAAATTCAACGTCGTGTTCTCCGTGGGCCTCCTATTACCTTGGGTCCTTGTTTTTGCGTGCCGTGCACACTCTTGACTGCCTGCTTGGTTGTAGGCCGTGTTGCTGTCTTGGGCCTGACAGAGGGGGAAATAGCCGTTTCCTGTTGAGGGGCTGCTGAAGTATCATTTATTACTGTCCCTGATTCGTTCTCTGTTTCGTCCCTTTTGGGTACCGGGTCAGGGGAGCCTGTTTCGGATTGCGAAAGGTCGAGGTGAAGGCGTTCAAAATCCAAAGCTCCGGCATCAGATTTTCTCTGGCTGGTGTGGGATTCTCTTCTCATTCTAAAAGAGTCCCCACCATTTGGGGAGATAGCTTCGGCACTTTTCCTTTTAATGCCCCCTACAGAAGGGGTCTGGGCGCTATCATCAGCCATTGTTAGGGCAGCAAGGGCGATGAGACTTAACACAAATGACTCGTAGAGCAGACGCCAAAGATGGCTGATAACGGTCTGTTGCACACAATGCAATGGGGAGGTGTTTGGGGTCACTTAGAGTCAGATGGCACAGGGCAACAGAGCACTAGGTTGGGCTGGTTAAATGTGCATTGTCTAATTCTAGAGAACGAGATAACATAAATAGAGGTCGGGTTACAAAAGCCCTTCTTGACACACTGGTTTATGGGTTATTTCAGGAAAAGCACTGGAGTAAATAGCTGTTCGGTGATAGGTTCGTTGTATCAGATATGCTGTCACTGGGCTAGATCACTGTTGTGTTCACACAGCATTGAAGTAATTAATCTTGGTAAAAATGAGTCATTTAACTTGACTCTTTGTGAGAAATTCTTTAATAAACAAACCGAGGTCGGTGAAAAAGCACGATATTCACGGGAGAAGGAGCTTATGAAAACACCTATTGTTCGTTCTTCATAGGAGGAAAATCATGCACATATTCACTGAGACACGTGGCTGTAGGCACTGGGAATATAAGCACAACTACTGCTATGGGGTCATTTGACTGGCCAGACAGTACTACATTGGTTCCTTCTCTCTGGTTATGGTTCATGTTCCCTTAGCCTACACATACACCGAATAATCTGGATTATTCTTTACATATTCTCCTCTGTCCTCATACACCTGACAACGCTGAGATTACCAAACATATTTTCTTCTCTCAAAGGGTTAACTACTGCGCTGTAATTGTTCAGTGGCCACTTTCCTCTTAGTAAGGGTAGAAAAAACTCTTCAGCTATGGTAAGCAGTTCTTCTAGGAGAAGGAAACTCCAAAATCAAACCATTGCTCTTTAGTCTGAGGGTAGTGCCATAACCTCTGTACCATGATTTTCCACGGTCTTTGGTTAGAGTTCTCTTCCTTGAGGGTACACTCGGGCACACTTTTATATTTTCTCGCTCTGTGTGTTTTTTTTTTATGTTTTTAGAGTCCATATAGGAAATATTCATTCTAATGTTGTTACTGTTCTTAAAATATTTAATTTTTCCTTGTTTTCTTTCCTCACTGGGCTATTTTCCCTGTTGGAGACCCTAAGCTTAATAATAATAATAATAATAATAATACTAATAATATGCAAAGCCATTCTATCATAATGAGATAGATACATTATCATTGAGATGCTCATTAGTTTAATGATCTTTAATCACATTGTAAAGAAACGAGAACTAATCTCTTTACTAAAGGTTTTCATATATTTTCATTACTCTTTTGTTTTTAATAGAAATTTATATATTCATCAATATTACTTCGTATTAGAAAATGATTTGTGATGGAATTGTGGCAATAGAAATTAACATTTCCTGACCAAATTGATAGAATTTTTAAATAGTTGTCATATCTCACGCTACAAATATTAAAGGACTTATGTCTTCATTTCATCATTTAATGACTTGGATTTGATGAATTATTGAGGAAAATATATATTTACAATTAACGCTGAATTCATATTCATAAAATGAAATGTTGACGAGTATGAATTTCATCTGGCTGAGAAATTAAATATAACAATAGGTATCTCCTCTTTATAATAAAGAGTAAGTGTCTGGCTATGCATATGAATATATAATTAAATAAATAAATAGAATATATATATATATATATATATATATATATATATATATATATATATATATATATATATATATATATATTTATACATATATATATATATATATATATATATATATATATATATATACACACACACACACACATATATATATATATATATATATATATATATATATATACCCACACACACACACACACACACATATATATATATATATATATATATATATATATATATATATATATATATATATTTCCGCCCACAATTAGTATAATTAATCAGCAGCATGCGATGTACAGTAGTTACTATATTTGTGGTATAGTACACACTGCATTAATAAAACTACAGTACAGAGTTTGTTGTAACACTAAAGTTCTTCCAACATACTTAATGTTGTCTTGTACACCCTTTTGTTGAGATCGTACTATATATAGAAAGTGATTTCTTTCTGTATTCATTATATCCCGTATATTAAAACTTTATTTCAAGGTGTGAGCTACATCTTAAATTTCCGTTTAGGAAATTATATAAGGTATTTTAGAATAGAATTAACCTTAGTTTTAATATCTTGGGAGGTCACAGCAATTGGCTGGACAAGAAATACAAGTATGAGTCTTTCCTTCTTTCCTTTATAGCTTTACTGTGTAAGCTACATGTTCTAATATAAGTGAAAAACCTTCACTTGATACTCATGGATTTTTCTTCTCTTTACAGGAGGACCATCCGAAGTGCGGGAGTGTGTTCTGCAATGTCCACAGCAAGAACTTCTGTGGACATCAGTTTTGCAGGAGGCACGCAGCATGCACAGCCTCCAAAGGTGATTTCCGGTATTGGGACCCTCAGGTTTGTAAAGTATGTTCTAACCTGATTACCGAAGCATTTGACACCCCTAAGTCGACGGAGTCAAGGGATGCTGCCAGGGAAAAGTTACGAACTTGGGTGAGGGGTTTTCAGAAAAAACACCTTAGGCCCCTACCTTCCAAATGAGAAGATGAGGGCATACCTTTTCCCTAAAGCATCGGCTGATGCAGTCATTCCTTAGCCTCAGGTGGAGATACCAACTGCCCAGAATCCGGTAGATTTTGAAGTCTCGGTCACCCTTCAAGACATCCAATTGGACGGTAAGATGTCGGAGGTGACAGATTCTACAGAGAAGGTCAGGAGGAGGAGCTGTCCCAGGCTTGTCAAGTAGAAGAGGAAGAAATCGACGAGGTGTCGGTTACATCGGTTCCGGACCCAGAACCTGTTCCCTCTACATCGTCTGCTATCCCAGATGACCTGGGAAGGACTCTTTCTTCTATTGTTGAGGTGATTCAACAAATTCAAAAGAAGAATGATGAAAGGGAAGCTGCAATGAAACTGGAGATACGTAGACTTGCAGCATCACGTGGGCCCCAGAAGCGACTCAACGTGAAGGATCTTCCTTTGTGCTCGGATACCAATCCTTGGAGGTATGCCGAACACATGCCAATGACAACCGGGAAGATTGTTATATCAGAAAAGCTGGGAGCAATTCCCCTGGAAGAGGTGGAATTTTGGCCCAACAAAGATTCTTACCCGGACTGCTATGTCCCTCTTAGGAAGGAGCCAGCCTCAAAGGAGGAGACGGAGCCGAAGGAGGTCATAGTTCTTGACCATAGTAAAGCACAGGCGTTACTAGCGAGCTCGATGAAAGAGAGGGGCTTCACAAACTCAAAGGTGCCAGCCTTGAGTAAGAAGCTTCCCTCCTTTGTGGCTTCTCCAACCAGAGCCTTTCCCTTCATGGAAAAGGGATATAAGGCAGCCTTAAAGGCAGTGGAGGCAGGGAAACCATGCCCCTCCTTGGAGGAGTGCAAGCCGTTATCTCTGACCTTGCCCTTGGACCAAGAAGACTGGAAGGACGTCCACCTTACCTTCTCAGTCGGGAAGCTGGAAGCTGATATTGCTGAAAGTTAGTTTGGTGAGGAACTTCGAAAGCTGTCGGATCTCTATAGCTTTATTAAAGCTAGGAGAGCCTGTAGAGAGTTCGTGTTCGCTGCGGTGAGGCACGAACCAAGGAAGCTGATTTCCTCTTGTATCTGGGGTAAGGACCTCTTTCCCAACGAAGTGGTTAAAGAGGTAGTAGACAAGGCTGCCACGGAGAATAGGAACCTTCTCAAAAAGTGGGGCTTAGATCTTAAGAGAAAGTCTTCTCCGGATGAGGGTCCCCAACCCAAGAAGAAGACAAAAAGGCCTAGGCCATCCTCTCGGCCGGCTAAACCCTACTGACAGCAACAACAACAACTTCCTGTGACCGCGGTGCCTCAGATTATGGCACAACCTCTAACCACGTACCAGCTGGTACCTCAACAAGTGGCGACACAGTCGCCAGTTTTTAACTCAGCCTTCGAAAGGCAGACTTCTTCCTTTCATTCTAAAGCTAGAGGAACAGCCAGAGGTTCTTCTAGACGCCCTTCAAGGGGAAGGGGATCGAGGGGAGGACGCGGTCAAGGAGGCAAGGCCTCAGGTCCACAACAACAGAAGTGAGATGCTTCCAGAAGGAGGGAGACTATAGCTATTTAGGGATCGTTGGACCTTCGATCCCTGGGCCCACAGCCTAATAAAGAATGGGCTAGGTTGGAGCTGGAGCAGTCCTCCACCTAAATTTCCTCAATTCTCCCAACACTCAACCCCCGTTCCGGAAGAATATGTCCGAGAGCTCTTAGACAAAAGAGTAATCCGAAAAGTTAGGTCCATCAAATTCCAAGGAAGGCTGTTTTGTATTCCAAAGAAAGACTCAGAAAAACTCAGTGTCATTCTAGACTTGTCGCCACTCAACAAGTTCATAGTGAACTACAAGTTCAGAATGCTCACACTTCAACACATAAGGACCCTACTGCCCAAAAGGGCATATACCGTCTCTATAGACTTGTCTGACGCTTATTGTCACGTTCCAATTAATCGTCACCTCTCCTCCTACCTAGGCTTCAAGTTATATAGAAAATTTTACGCCTTCAGAGCCATGCCTTTCGGGCTAAACATAGCCCCGAGGATTTTCACGAAGCTTGCGAACGCAGCAGTCCATCAATTACGCCTAAAGGGGATCCAAGTGTAGCCTACTTGGACGACTGGCTGGTGTGGGCAGCATCCAGGACAGAATGCATGCAAGCCTCTAAGATAGTGATCCAGTTCCTGGAACATCTGGGATTCAAGATCAACATCAAAAAGTCTCGACTTTCTGCAGCTCAAAAATTTCAGTGGTTAGGAATCCACTGGAATTTGGAGTCACGTCGACTTTCCATTCCTGGAAAGAAGAGGAAAGAAATAGCAGGATCTGTCAAGAGACTATTGAAATCCAAACAGATATCAAGAAGCGAACAGGAGAGAGTGCTGGGCTCTCTACAGTTTGCTTCGATAACAGATCCAGTGCTGAGAGCACAGCTAAAGGATGCAATAGGAGTCTGGAGAAAATATGCATCGAACGCGCAAAGAGATCTAATGAGACCTCTACCGACTCGAATGCGAACACTTCTCAAGCCGTGGTCCAATGCCAAGTAATTAAAGAAATCAATACCTCTTCAACCTCCTCCCCCGTCAGTGACTATCCACATAGACGCTTCAAAGGAAGGCTGGGGAGGTCACTCTCATCAGAAGAGAGTCCAAGGAGCTTGGTCCAGTCTTTTCAAGTCATTTCACATCAACTTTCTAGAAGCCATGGCAGTACTTCTGACACTAAAGAAAGTATCTCCTCGCCACTCGACCCACATAAGACTGGTTCTAGACAGCAAGGTGATAGTGAGCTGCCTGAATCGACAAGGGTCGAGGTCACCTCAAATCAACCAAGTGAGGTTGGCCATATTCCGCTTAGCGGAAAGGAAGAAATGGAACCTGTCAGCAGTTCACATTCAAGGGTTCCGCAACGTGACAGCGGATGCTCTATCCAGGTTTAAACCAATAGAGTCAGAATGGTCCCTAGACGCAGGATCATTCTCCTTCATCTCGAGTCAAGTCCCGGAGCTGTAGATAGACCTCTTTGCGACGAAAGACAACAAGAAAATAGATCATTATGTGTCCCCATACGAGGATTCGCTAGCGGAGGCAGTGGACGCTATGTCCCTAGACTGAAACAGATGGTCCAGTATTTATCTGTTCCCTCCGCACAACCTCCTTTTGAAGGTCCTCGGCAAACTGAGATCCTTCAAAAGGAAAGCGGTAATAGTGGCCCACAAGTGGCCAAACAGTGTGTGGTTCCCTCTGGCATTGGAACTACGACTAAAGTTCGTACCGCTACCGGATCCATCCCTGTCTCAGCGAGTACAGAAGTCGACTGTCTTCGCTTCATCAAAGAAAACCTGGAACTTACATCTCATGATTTTCTCTCTTTGGCGATGAGAAAAAGATTCAGGGTATCAAAAGTCAATTTAGACCTTTCGAACGAAACCAGAAGACAATATGAGACTTCAGGGAAGAAGCGCGTATCCTTTGTCAAGGCGAAGAAACCAAAAGAAATCTCGACAGATTTCTATTTTTCACCCTCATGAGGAAGGTTTAGCAGCCAACACAATATTATTGTGCAAGTCTGCCTTGATAAAACAGATACTATATGCCTTTCAGGTCGATCTTTCTAATGACGTTCTTAATGAATTACAAAGGCCCATGCTAGGCTTAGCCCTTCAGCGCCACCAAGACCCATTTCATGGTCATTAGTTAAGATTCTTCATTGCATGAACAATGAGGAATGCGCTTGGAAGAATTTGAATTACAAGTTATATTTCTGTTTGTACTCGCTTTGGGGGCCAGAGTTAGTTAAATAGTGGCTCTCTCTAGAGAGGAAGGCCACGTCCAGTTCTTGGAGGGAGAACTGAATCTATTTCCAGACCCAACGTTTCTTACCAAGAACAAGCTACCCACCAACAGGCGGGGTCCCTAGAGAATCTGCCCTCTGAAGGAAGATGCATCTCTATGTCCAGTGGAGTGCCTAAAGGTCTATCTTCATAGAACTTCAGACTTTATGGGAGGACAGCTGTTCAGAGGAGAAACCTCGGGTTCAAAGTTATCTCTGAAACAACTAAGGGCGAAACTCACCTGTGTTATTCGCAGAGCGGATCCAGACAGTACACCCGTAAGTCATGATCCGAGGAAAGTTGCTTCTTCCATAAAATTTCTTTAATTGTATGGACGTTGAACATCTTTGTTCGTACATCGGCTGGTAGTTATCCAGGGTGTTATTTATGCACTAGGCGAAGCAAGTGGAGCAACTCAAGAGGTCTGTGGTAGCAGCAGGTAGAAATCTTTAACCTTCTGTTTAAATCTGCGAGGAACAGTGTAATTAATTTGGGACGATTAATTAAGAGGGTGGGTGTGCAGTCACAGTATGTTACTACACACTGAGCGACAGGCCACTAACGTGTCCTTACGCACTGTTCCATTGACATTGGTGAACTATAGCATAATACGGACATTTGTGCCAAGCGTATCTTACGCTAGTGTAAATAAACAGTATACAGACCGTATCATTATTATTAATAATTCGATTGAAGTGGCAAATCTCTTTCCTATTAGACGAAACAATATTTTCTGTTAACTGTCTTCTTTATGCTTTAATGGATATCGTCCACATTTTATAAATTTTATAAATGTTGATCTGATATGTATGTTTATTAAATTTTAATAAACTAGTTCACAGTGAACCCTGCGTCTTATTCGCCCACACTCATTTTATTAAAAATGTACTGAGCATTAAGATTGGAATATGGATATTTTTATCATGGTATGTTTTTAAGATTGTTCCCTAATTCAAGCAAAAATCCACTCGCTTTAACCCTTCCTTAGGAAGGGTTGACGTTGTACCCTAAGGGGATGGTGGTGGAGATCCAATATTTGTTCCTATGCGGATACAACTGTTATCCGATAGTTAATAAGAGTAGACACATTGGTGGATATATCAGGAATTCTTACTGACATTAGTGACTCTTATACAAACTTTGCTT
>NC_090726.1:21340736-21343236 GCF_036898095.1 Palaemon carinicauda | reverse complement strand
CTTCAATTCTTGAACCAGTCCTCCTTACTGTCTTCACTTCTTTCCAAAACTTTTTCTTATTCTCTTCATATGAATGACCCAATCCCTGACCCCATCTCTGGTCAGCCGCCCTCTTTGCCTCACTTACCTTGCACTTTACTTCCACATTTTTCTCTATATATCTTACATACTTCTCTACACTATTACTCTGCAGCCATTCTTCAAAAGCCCTCTTTTTTTCTCTTCCACTTTTACCTTCATTCCTTCATTTTACCATTCACTGCCCTTCATCATGCGGCCTCCAACAAACTTCATTTAATACTCCCTGTCAAAAGGTGGAGGAATAATACCAATGTTAAACGTATATTTTGGGTAACTAAAAGATGCTGATATCTTTAGATGGTTTTAAATTACGATGATATTTCCAAAGTATTGTATATTAAACATAATTTAAAGTTTATTAGTCTGTTAGCAAATGTAAAGACATTTATAAATGACTTACTCAAGTAGGATCAACTCGAATTGAGAATAACGATAAAAAAATCTTCTACGCTCAATGAAGCATTACTATTCCCGATTACTATTTCCTGTTACTCATCGATGGATTACATTGACCTCGAAATTCACTTAAGATAAGCATGATTTTTGGTTGTGGTATTTATTAGTATTTTAATTTTTACCAATTAAAATCATCATCTTATTTTGATATCGTTGATGTCTATAGCTTATTGAAATTAAGAAGCAAATAAAGTTATATACTAAAAACACATTTTTTCCGTACTAAAAACGCATTTTCTCTATCTTTATAAATGAAAAAAGGAATAATGAAAAAAAAAATATTTTAACAAATTCTGTTGTACAAATTATTACACTGAATCAACAAATATTTTTTCTTACATATAAAAACGCGCAGAATTTGCACAGATGCTTAAACATTTAAAACCCACATTTATCTCAACCGTGCACGTTTTCAAAATATTTTCATACCTCTATAAATTGAAACTTCTACAATAATATACAAAGGGAGTTATGCATCTCTGCTTCCTTAATCGGAAAAGAACTGCCCAGTCAGCGTATTTAATTTGTCACAATAAAAGTCCTGTGAATAGATTTTCTCTGTCTTCGCTTTTAATGCAATATCTGAAACCGATATCCTTTAAGCCTGATGCGGCAACTCTCTTTGTTTTATGCATATGAAGAGTTCAGAACCTTTACTTGCACCTCATGAAAAATAATATTCTAGCATATGATATATTTTTGAATTTCTTTTTGCAAGTATGATAAATAATTTCATGAAATGATTTTGTTTTCAAAATAGTTACATTAATATTAGTACTAGCTAAACTACAATCCGAGTTGGAAAAGCAGGATGTTAAAAGCCCAAGGACTCCAACAATGAAAAATAGCTCAGTGAGGAAAGGAAAGAGAGAAATAAATAAACTACATGAGAAGTAATGAACAAATAAAATAAAATATTTCATTTAAACTTCATTATGTCATTTGTTATACAGTAAGACACACTCTCTCTCTCTCTCTCTCTCTCTCTCTCTCTCTCTCTCTCTCCTCTCTCTCTCTCCTCTCTCTCTCTCTCTCTCCTCTCTCTCCACTCTCTCTCTCTCTCTCTCTCTCTCTCTCTCTCTCTCTCTCTCTCTCTCTCTCTCTCTCTCTCTCTCTCTCTCTCTCTCTCTCAAGGATAACATAAAACAATTATTATTTGATATGAGAATGTTAATCTTCTTGAGACCGGGTCCCGTGTTGTTCTATCTCAGAGATTATACAATCTCTCTTTGTAAAGAGCTTAAACTCAGTATTGCCTGAAGCAAACACACATATAATAATTTTGAGTAACTATATTAACTTTGGAAGACAGCTTTTAGACTTTGGCCGTTTTTTTTTCTGTAAAGAAAATTATACATTGTTACAAATACTTTTTTAAATGTTTTTTTACATAAGTTTCGTTTTATATTTTATCTATGAATTCTCATTTTTTGCCCCATGTTTTTTATCTTAAAGTATTTTATAATTTTTATTCGTTACTGAGATATAGTTAAATGCTATTGACCTATTTCCAACCACGGTTTTAGTTTCTCTAATTATTATCTCTATCTAATATGTGAAGAAGTTCAATTTGTATTGGTAGTAGAATCTTTCTAAAATACATATCATTGAGTTCATTTGTCTAAGTTATTAATATTCCACAATTTTATATAAAAAAAAATTGTTTTAGATAATGCTAAATATTGTTGCATTTTTATGGGAATAGTTATCAGATATACGATATATACTCTCTGCTTCTTCTATTCTTATAAATTATTTGTTATTTTAATAAAGGAATTATACGTTGACTCTCATATTTGCATCACTTGATATACTGGTAAGCTGTTAATAACCCGATTATTAACAGATAACAGATTATACCCAGATAACAGGCCCCAACACTGACCCCTCTTTACCCAGAAAAAAATATTGTTCGAAACTAATATAAGGGAGAGATTTGTGACTTTATCACATATATGCTGAA
>NC_090726.1:21323236-21333236 GCF_036898095.1 Palaemon carinicauda | reverse complement strand
CCGCGGTGAGGGAGTCATAGCATCGATGGACATAGAGTCTTTGTTCACCAATGTCCCTGTTGACGAAACCATCGACCTTATCGCTGATAGAATCTACAGGGACGAGACGACACCGGAATTGAATATCCCAAAGCAAGCCATTCGGACCCTCCTTGGCATCTGCACTAAGAGGGCCCCCTTTGCTACTCATCGTGGGCACATGTACCTACAAAAGGATGGCGTAGCGATGGGCTCGCCCTTGTGCGTACTCTTTGCTAACTTCTACATGGGAGTAGTAGAGGAGAGGGTATTTTCCCAAGTCGAGTGCCCACTCGCTTACTAACGTTATATTGACGATACTTTCGTCAAAGCTACTTCCATCGAAGCCATCGAGAACCTAAGGAGGACCTACGAGGACAACAGCGTCCTCCACTTCACCCTTGAGAACAGCGTCGACAACAGCCTCCCGTTCCAGGACGTCTTGATTTCTTCAACAAACGATGGATTCCACACCACTGTCTACACCAAGCCCACAAATCTCGGCATGTGTTTAAATGGTGAGAGTGAATGCCCTGCCCGCTACAGGGCCTCGACCATCAAGGCCTTGTCACACTGCTCGTCATGGACAGACACCCATAAGGAGCTGGAAAGGGCCGCACAGGTCCTCATTAATAACGGCTATAGCAACAAGCAAGTCTAGCGTGAAGTGAGGACAGTTATTGATAAGTGGTATGGGTCCCTTGTGGTGGAAGGGTCTGATAGCGCCAGCCAGGGGTCCGACAGCACTAGAGATAAGTCTGACACCTTCACCAACGGATCTAGAGACATTATAATGACTTTTCTACAAAGGCTTCATGCACACAGAATATCAGCGGGATGAGAAGGCCATTAAAGACATCATCACCAATTACGTGTCACCTACTGACGAGACCACGAAAGTGAAACTCATAATCTATTATCAGACTGAAAAAACCCGCAGCATGATCAGGAGGAATAATCCAGCGCCCCCCCCCCCCCACCCCCCCCACCCCCCCGATAACGACCCTCTGAAAAAGACAAATGTAGTCTACTCTTATCAATGCCCAGTCCGAGGATGCCCCGGCAAACACATCGGTATGACTACATTTAAAGCTTCGAAGAGGATTTCGTGTCACGTCCAGCAAGGTGCTATAAGAAATCATGCCCTACAGCTACATAACACCCAAATTAGCCGGGCAGACATCGTCGCCAATACCAAAATTATCGGCAGCGCCCCGGACAGCAGGCGCTTATGAATATTGGAAGCCCTGTTAATCCAGAACGTGAAACCAGCGTTGAATATGACTCAAGAGATGTTTCTCCTGCCATCCTGTCGCCGTATCAACGCTAGGAATCAAGAACAAGACCCCCAGAACGATGACAACCTCGATCCTGACATCCCCACAAATGGGGATGTCAGCCAATCAGGGAGCTCGGATACCTCTCTCAGCCCAGTCCACTATGCGAGAGAGGAGCTTGCCTGACTTTTTGGCTTGCTCGGCGCTCATCTTGACCAATCAGGATCCAGGATTCTTTCCTATCTCTCAGCCTGGGAGGCTGAGCCGAGCTCGTTGTACATCAGCCACCCGAGCCTATAACCTCCGCTCGGCCAATCAAAATTCGAGGGCCCTTTTTACGAACCAGAACCGGGATATATAAGAACCCAGATCCAGCCAGAACCTCACTTCTTGCCTGAAGACGGAGCAAGCAGTTCCGAAACGCGTCGCAATCCACTCCTGACTTCACCTGTTGTAATTTTCGAGTATTACTTGTACTTGTATTAAGTACATCCAGCCTTAACCTGAATTGTATTCTTCACCCACCTGATGAACTTCGCCAACTTGGTAGCTGAATGTAGCAACCCTGAAAAGAGAATTGTCCGTAGAATTGAAAAATTGGAGAAGAAATTGAATTTTGCCGATGCAGCAATAGTATTCAACTCCACCAATAATAATAATAATAATAGTAATAATGATAATAATAATTTTCCATTTTTCAATGACCAATTCAATGGTCCATTCATTAAATATAAGATGATATTCCTCTAATTTTGCTAATGTTACAAATTTAGCTAATGTTACAAATTTGTTATCGTTTTATGGATATTAGGAGTGCTGATTGTTTCATTGATAAAATAAATTTCGTAAATAACTCATAACGTAAATTGTAAAGCAAACATATTTTCTCTATGGACTAAATTTTAACGATATGCAAGTAATCATAACGAAGTGAGAAACCATTTGAATATAAATTACTTGCTTTCAGATATCCTCAGACAGTATCATCCAGCTCCTAATTCTAGGTATGCAGTGAATTCTAATAGCAAAGCTTTTCCCATCATAAGTCTCAATACTACACAGTATTCTAAAGGTTTTATTCCAGTTGTGTCCAAGCTTGAAATGATCTTCCTAATTAGTCAGCTGAATCAATGGAACTTCAAATTTTCAGATAATATTTTTATGGGATTTTTTTTTATGATCAGGTTGACATTTTTTAGTTTATATATGAAAGATCTATGATAATGTGGTTAATGTTTTTCAAATGTTTTATATCAATTTTTCATAGTTCTGCTGTAGTCTATTTATTACTTTAGTTCCTTTCCTTAATAGGCTATGTTACCCTATTGAGGCCTTGACCTCCTGCTTTTCTAACAAGAGTTATAGCTTAACTAGGAATAATTATAATACTGACTATGTAAAGAATCTATCTAAGTAAGGTGACCAATTATCATCGACAAAAGGCTCATGAAAAATCAAATTTCTTCTGATTATCAGTCTCTGCATATATCTTCCTGACAAAATTATGCAATATATCTTTATCTGTATCCACAATTATACATAGCTATTACTGTTTAAGAAATTAACCAAATGCCAACGAAGTTTTTTTTTTTTTCTAGTCATTGGTTATATAGATTCCAGAATCCACACTTGGCTTTGTTCAAAATGTATTTTTTTTTTTTTACTTCAGGTACAGTTGAACATAAAGAGTTTCTAGCACACCTCAGTCCGAGGCTGTGTACATTGTCACACCTTAACTCTGCAGTGCGTACCTATCCAGGTCGTGTAGGTTAAGATGACAGAGATCGTGCTCGGGGGTAAAGCAAGAAAGCGTGTGACAGGGTGCACTTTCTCGGTGCGAGGTGTGCCGGAATTCACATGTTCAACATTACAATTTTTTAATCGATGAATATATGTCATAAAATTAACAGAGATAGTGCCTTAATCAGTTTTGAGGTTTTGCTAAATATAAGACCTAGCCAGAAGACAAAGTTTAAAGCTTACTAGCAAAAAAGCCAATATATGGTATATGTAAGGCAAACAAAACACAGACATAGGAGTGCCCGTATAATGAATGTATATGGTGAAAACAAAAGCAAATGCCTAAAGTAAGAGAGCCCCCTTTATACGATATTTTTTTTTAGTTTTTGTTTTAAAATGTAAGATATACTTACTCAGCGTAGGCATATATAACCTGACAAGCACAAAGAAAACAATGTTTTACATATGGAACAATATTTTCAAAATAATGATCCAATCTATATGCATTTCACTTTAGAGGCATTGAATTTATTCTTCTTTGCCAGAGATATCCGCAATGGAAAAAATCGATATCATTGCAAGTAGCATACCTTTAACAGATCACGTTGACCTTTGAATAAAAGCGAGTTGAAGTTTAAAGAAAAAAAAATATGATTTTGCAAAAGCATTTGCACAATCAGTCTTCATGTTACAGGTAAAATGCCACGATTTTCTTCTCTATTTAGTATGAAAATTGAACATTTTAGGATATGAATTATAGGAAATGGCACACCGCTAATAGAATAAGACGTTTGAGAATGAAATGCATTTAACAGATAGAATCATTATGTAGTAGTAGTAGTAGTAGTAGTAGTAGTAGTAGAAGTGTAAAAACTTATCTTGTGTAAAATTTTTTCTCTCTCTATCTACTTTTTCTAAATACCAAGTGAAAAACTCATACAATTCCATCACAACTGTAACAGTTTTAACGACATGAACTAATTTTATTTTCAACTAGTTCTCGAGTATTCGAAGTTATGTAATTTTACATTATCTAAACTATTAACTATATTTCAAGCTGAATTAAGTGAAATTACTGTTGAATCTGTCATTGTACGCTCTAATCCAACATATATAACAAAGGAAGAAAAAAGTATCTGATCCAGAATTCAGTAAACATATACAGCACATATACATCTGTGTAATTACCATTCCTAAACAGATAAATTTTATCATACCAATAATTATCAGGATTAAAGTTTTCAGAAAAGATATTACAGACTTTTATTTAGAAATCATATTATTCTAAGATTATCGTAATCATAGGCGATCATCATCATCATATCCTCTTACGCTTATTGACGATAGGGCCAGTATTATATTTCGCCAGTCGTCCTTATCTTGATCTTTTAAATCAATACTTCTCCATTCTTCATCTCCTACTTCACGTTTCATAGCACGCAGCCATGTAGGGCTGGGACTTCCAATTTTTCTAGTGCCTTTTGTAGCCCGGTTGAACGTTTGGTGTACTAATGTACCACCCGTGTGTCACACGATCGTATATAGTAATGAAATTTCATTCTTTGTATATATTACGCTTGTATCTTCGCTCTCCCCTCGCACTGATAGGAACCTGAAATAAACAATCTGTTTTTCTCACCGTTAAATGTTAACCAGTGAGCTTGTCGGTTGAACATGGAATTACCTCTTATGTTTTGTATGCCCTTTTTGCCTGGGGTTTATGTATATATAAACGGATATTTTGAAATAAAGTTTACTCAGTTGCTTTCATCCTGCCTTTGAGACACAACCTTCTCTCGACCCGTCACATTGGTGACCCCCCGGAAGTCGACTTGCTCCTCCCGCCTTCCATCCCCCCTCGCTCCTCAGTTATTGGTACTCTGGCAGACTCCACGGAAAATGGCGCCGTACCATTGAAACTTTCGTCGTTCGCCAGCGGAGAGGCGTTTACTTGGTTTCAGCGCGAAGAAATCCAGTTCCGCATCAAGGGCGTGACTCGCTCAACCGCCAAAGCAAATTATGTTCTCACGGTGATACCCGAGGACATCTTCCCGGAAATATCCGACTAGCTTTGTGAACAAGGAGACACCCCAATAGCGTATGACCCCCTCAAAACATACCTTCTGCAGCAGTACTCGCCGTCGCCAGCCGCCCGTATAGCAAAGCTTTTTCAGCTCTCTCAACAACCGTTGGTGGACCAAAGGGCTTTGCTTTCCCTCAGGGAAATGACCAGTATCGTTCGCCTGCAACCTGCCGCAGACGGCTCTCCTCGTGAGTTGAACATAGTTCGTGCCCTTTGGATACGCCGTTTACCCGAACCTGTACGCCCTGCCATACCCCATGTCGATAGTTTACCAATAAAGGACTTGATGACCAAAGCCGACGCCCTTATGGACAGCCACTTCACGACCTTCAAGACCACCATCAACGCCTCCATTTCTGACAAAGAGGACGCCTATAAAACGTCAACCGAAGCTGACGTGAATGCCGTAGGACATACACGCTTGCCACGTTATGTGACGAAGCGGCGGCAAAGCCACCCATCACCCACCACTCGCTCGCACCCCAACCAACGACTTCTACAGCCATTTACTGCCTCCCCTCGGCCGCAGTTTTGCTACTACCATTACAGATTCAGGGCAGCCGCGAAGAAATGTGCCAAGGATAGTCAGTGGCCAAAAACCCTGAAAGTAGGCCATCACTCGTGGCGGTGGCCTCCCGTGTTTCCAATCTTTTGTTTTTGCATGATGCAGAAACGGGTGTGCGATTTTTGGTAGACATAAGTCTTTTTCGTTCTCTTTTGCCAAGGGAACTCTTCAGGACAGGACGTAGTCTGTCTACGTCTGCCGACGTCCGCCTGGTAGCTGCCAACAGATTTGCGATACCCACCTACGGTTACGAGAACCTCACATTATCGTTCAGAAATGGTAAATTTAATTGGATGTTTCTCGTTGCTGACGTCACATTGCCAACCCGCGGTGCGGATTTCCTCTCTCTTTTCCACCTTCTGGTCGATGTCGCCCACCAACGATTGGTCAACGCAGACTCGTACTCGTCATCGACAGCTCTTCAACACACCCCCTCCAACCTCGCTCTCCGCATCAGCACACCCACGGAGGCCTACGCCCACCTCCTCACATCATACCCAGAAATTATCCGTCCAGAACTTCGCCAAACGCCCACGGCTTCTGCCAAGCACGGTATTTATCACCATATCAAGACAATGGGACCCCCAGTCTTCGCAAAATTCAGATGTCTGGCACTGGAACGATTGGCAGCCGCCAAACATACCTTTACCGAAATGGAGGAAATAGGCCTTTGCCAAAAGGCCTCCAACCCATGGTCGTCACCCTTACACATCGTTCTGAAGAAAGACGGTTTCCTCCATCCCTGCGGGGATTACAGGCGCCTGAACATGGAAACAGAACTGGATCACTACCCCCTCCCAAACATTGCCAATATGACCTCCTACCTGCACAAAGCGAAAGTTTTTTCCACGCTTGACCCCATGAAGGGGTTTTATCACGTACCTATTCTCGGCCCATCACACTAATCTTTCTTGGGGAGTGTAAAGAGTATGCCCAAACCACATCCATCTACCATTCATCATGACCTCATCCACGTAGGGTACTCGAGTACTCTCTTTTATAGATTCATTTTTAATACTGTCCTGTCATTTAACTCCCAATATCCTTCTGAGGGGGTTTGCTCTCAAAACTTCTTAACCTGTCATAGTATGATTCATGTCCATAAAATAACACAGATCTCACTAAACTGATATATAGTCTGATAATTATATGTAATTTCAGGCGATTTGATTTCCATGTGTTACTTATCCCAGCCATACTCTGATTTGCTTTTTTTCAGTCTTTCACTAAACTCTAATTCCAAAGACCGTGTATTGGAGACCATATCTCCTAAATACTCATATGATTCGACCTCATTAATCCTTTCTCCTTCCAATGATATATCATCTTACATTGCATATTCCATTCTCATCATCTATTTCTTCTATTCATTTTGAGCCTAACCTTATGTGGCACTTCATGCATTCTTGTAAGCAAGCATTGCAAATCATATGGTGTTCTGTTGATACGAACAGCATCATCAGCATACTTTAGACCCACTCATTTCCTATTACCAATCCAGTCCAATCCTTCCCCAGTATCTCCAACAGGTTTACGCATTACAAGATCCATGAGAAGGATAAACAACATAGGTAACAGCACATTCCCTTGGTGTACTCCACTTTTCACTGGAATTATATTTGATAAGACTCCACTAACACTAAATTTGCAGTTGCTATGCTCATGAACATATTTAAGAGGAATTCCATAATAACGCAGGACTCTCCACAAAATTGGCCGGTGCACACTATCAAAGGCTTTTTATTAGTGCACAAATGCCATCAAAATTGGATTTCTATATTTTATGCATTACTGCACATGTCTCAAAATGAAAATTTGGTCAGTACAACTTCTAACTTTTCCAAACCGGGCTTGTTCATTTCTCACCTTTCATCCATCTTTCTCTCTAGTCTATTTTGAATAACCATACTATATATTTTCAGGACAACTGAAGTAACAATACTGCCTCTGTAATTAATGCAATCAGTCAGGTCTCTTTCTTTGTCATTCTCACCTATACTCCTAACTCCCATTCATCAGGTTCCTCCTCTTCATGCCATAATTTGCCAAATAATCTTCTGTCGGTCACTTCATTTTTAGCCAGTATCATTTCAGTACTTATTCCATCGCATCCAGGGGCTTTCCATCTCTTGAATTTTTAAATAATAGCTTCAACTTCAAGCACTCAGACAGACATACAAACAAATAAATGCACAAAGAAGGATAATGACGTCACTATATAATGCTATAAGTTGCAAGATAGGCAATTTAATTGGGCGCGTTTTGACACTAGTTTCATGCAAATTGGATAAAAATTCACCACGATACAGCAAAAAGATCTTTTTTAACTTTTCATGACCTTCACCTTGACTTTTGACCCAATCACTCCGAAAATCTAATCAAATTATTTTTGAATTATGGCCAATCATTCCACCAAATTTCACGAGATTCGGTCGAATATTTTTTGAATTAAGCGAATCGCAAAGACACAGACAGACAACGCCTATCAAAATATAACCTTCGCCACAATGAAGTTAGCGAAGGTAAAAATAATCACATGAATAATTCCTTCTCTGCTAAAAAAAGAGAAAAAACAAACGAGAAAACCAAAAGCTTAAAAAAAATTATGTTCTGAAAGTTCAGGAAACGTACAAATGTTGCTCTAAATGTTATATGCATATAAATAGCTAGATATCCTGCTTTCAAAAATAGACGCGTGAAACAGCATAATTCCCAAGCATTAAAACCAACGGTGGCCTTGTTTAATTTATGTTGGCCTCAGAAACAGAGGTATTTATTTCTATATGAAAGACAGAAATTTGCAATGGGAGGATTATGAACAGTATTATTAGAGAATTCTTATTGGAATTTAAATAGTTGTGTACCATAAACAGTATATATGAACCGTAATGTCTCTCGATGACCATGCTATTTCAAAATGATTATAAATGAATAATAGCTGCAAAGTTATTTATTTTTTGAATAACATGATATATCTCTATGATCATGCTATTTCAAAATGAATAGTTGTTGGAAAGTTATTCATATAAATAAGATAATGTAGGTAACGTAAACCTTTATTCACCTGAATCAAAATATGGAGGACGTAATAGGATTACTTAATTTGCAAAATCCCAGGGTAGTTTCCGTCCATCTAGAGGAACCATAAACATGAATTTTTGTGTTCACCAACTACGGGAAAATTCAAAAGAAGAGTAAAAAACCCATATTCCTAAATTTCTACGACCTCGAAAGAACATACGACAGCGTACCAAGAACAGCCATGTGGTCTGTCCTCAATCACTTTGGAGTCCCTGAGACCTTTGCTGACATGATCAGAGTCCTACAGGATGTGATGAGACCTAAAGTAATCCACTAAAGCCACCTCTCAGCCACCTTCCCAATCACATGTTGACTAAAACAATGATGTGTATTGGCGCCGACCCCTTTCTCTTTATAATTAGCTGCCATTCTATATGAAGTACATCACAACAACCAAGTGGTTGAGAGAAAATACAGATTCGATGGAAGAATTTTCAAACTGGCCAGACTCAAATCCCAGCTCAAGACCAACACCATCCATCTGATAGAACTACAGCATGCAGATAAAAACATTGCTGTAGCCCACTTCCAAGCATAACCCCAAGAATCGGTGGTTAATTTCCATGCTGCCTACATGTGTTTTGGCCTAACAGTTAACAAGGCCAAAACTCAGATATTGGCCCAGCCAAGATTAGGGTAAAATCCCCCGGTAACTAACATCACCATGGGTGGAACCACCATTGAATGCGTCGAACATTTACCATACCTGGGACGCATCCTTTCCACCCAGAGCACCTCCTCCAAAGAGATTGGAAACAGGTTCCAGGGTGGCCACACTGCATATGGGAGACTATGCACCAAGGTGTTCATGAACAAAGACCAAACCACCTATGCAAAGGTAATGGTATATAACGCCATTATAGTATATACTCTGTTATATGTATGGAGACTTGGACCCTTTATTATAGGAACCTCAAAAAACTGGAACATTTCCACCAGAAAAAGACTGAGAGCAATAATCAGAATCAAATGGAATGACTGTGCCCAATACAGCAGTCTTTGAAATAGCCAACGTCACCAGCATCGAGGCCATGATTATGAAACACCGCCTAAGATGTTCTGGCCATGTGTTGCGTACAGAGGACACAAGACTACCAAAGCAAATACTCTTCAGTGAGTTAAATATAGCCTATTACCCTAGAGGTCACCCTCTGCTTCTATTTAAACACCAACTCAAAAAAAACCTCAAGGAAGCTAACATAGACCCCAACGCCTTCGAAGCTTCAGCAAGTAACA
>NC_090726.1:21298236-21300736 GCF_036898095.1 Palaemon carinicauda | reverse complement strand
AAGAATAAACTACAATAATGGTAAATTAAAATCAAGTATTCTAAGAACATTAACACCATTGAAAAAAAAATATTTCGCACATTAACTACAAAAACTCCGAAAAATTAAGAAAATGAGAAAAAAGATAGAATAGTATTTAGATTTCTACCTCATATGGGGATCGAACCCGGGAATCATGAGAGGGGTATCAACTCATGCAACGGAACACACTTTTTAAACCTGTTAGTAATAGTACTGCGCCTGTTAGGTATAAAAAATACTTTTATCTGTGTGTGACATTTTCCTTGATGCTATTTTAGTCTCAGACACACAAAATAAGGAAATGAGATCTAACACAAAATATATAGGCCTAATAATGGAAAGTTAAATCCGACTGAAATTTCTAATACACATTTTATTTATCAACAAAAACAAATACCATAAAACCAAAATAAACTTATACACAAAATTGCTTCCTTAACCATTAAAAAAAGAAAAGTGATATCACATTGGCTGTAATGTGTTATCATAGGCCTGTTTTACATAGATGTTAACTCTTACCCTTTAGGAACTTACAATACTATGTATGTCCACAAAAGAAAGGCAATCAACCTTACAGCAATAAACACCATTCATTGTTTTCTGTCTTTGTTGACCAGTGTGAACTATTGAATGATCTTGTTGCAATAACATATTCTTTTGATTGTTACATTACTTTTTGAGAGTTGTCAGGAATCTCTCTCTCTCTCTCTCTCTCTCTCTCTCTCTCTCTCTCTCTCTCTCCGTACACTTATAAGTAAATATAAGCATGTGAATATATATATATATATATATACATATATATATATATATATATATATACAGTATATATATATATTATATATTATATCCATATATATAGTATATATATATTACATATATATATATATATATATATGTATGTAAATTATATATATATATTATATATATACAGTATACTATATATTTTATATATATATATATATATATATATGTATATATATAAATATGAATA
Organism: Palaemon carinicauda; assembly: GCF_036898095.1. NCBI lineage: Eukaryota > Metazoa > Arthropoda > Malacostraca > Decapoda > Palaemonidae > Palaemon > Palaemon carinicauda. The sequence goes on along the minus strand of NC_090726.1, from coordinate 21,299,724 downwards.
TATATGTATGTTTTATATATATATATATATATATATATACACTTATGTATGCATATATATATGTGTGTAATGTATAGTGTTATATATAAGTATATAATATATATATATATATATATGTGTGTATGTGTGTATATGTATGCATATATATATATACATATATATACACACATATATATATATATATATAAACATATATGTATATATACATAATTATGTAATAATTTATATATATATATATATATATATGTATGTATATATATGTATATATATATATATATATATACATATATATATATATATATATATTTATATATATAATATTATATATATATATATATTTATATATTATATATATAATGTATATATGTATACTATATAAATGTATATATATATATATATATATATTTTATATATATATATGTGTATATATATATAAATATATATATATATATATATGTATATATATATATATATATATATGTATAATTATATATATATGTGTGTATATTTATATATATAATATATATATATATATATATATATAGATATATATATAATATATATATATGTAATTATATGTTTATATATATATATATATGTATATTTATTATATATATTATATATATATATTATTAAGTTTTATATATATATACCACATACATATATATATATATTATATATAACATATATATATATATAATAATATTATATATATATATATATATATACATACATACATATATGTACACCCATATATATATATATATATATGTATACTATATATATATATATATTTATTTATATATATATACATATATATATATATATATATATGTATGTTTATATAGTTATAAATACATATGTATGTGTATATATATACATACATATATATTTATACATTATATATATATATATATATATATATGTTTTGTATATATATTTATATACATACATATATATATATATATATATATATTTATATACACATATATATGAATATTTAGTATATATACATATATATGTATATGTATAAATATATATATATATATATATATATGTATATACATATATATGTGGTATATACAATATATATATATATATATATATATATGTGCAGAACCACAGGGAAAATGAAAATACGGAATATACACGTTTTCCTGTGATTTTTACGCATATATATATATATATATATATATATACTGTATATGCATGTGCTAGTGTATGTGTGTGTATGGTTAGCTGTATATTTGAAATATAGATTTTATAGAAAATCTAAATCATCTACTGCAGAATATTAATTATTTTGCTCTGTCCCTAAACTTGACTTCCTTTGATAACTACATTAACAACTGAATATCATTCTAGAAACTTTGAAACTCAGAGATTCCTTTGAATATACAAACCTCCTTTTATTTAATATTCACTTTTAAAAGGTGGAGGAATAATGCCAACCTTGAACGTTTATTTTAGATAACTAAAAGGCACATG
>NC_090726.1:21278956-21291456 GCF_036898095.1 Palaemon carinicauda | reverse complement strand
ACAAAAGCAAATGCCTAAAGTAAGAGAGCCCCCTTTATACAATATTTTTTTTTAATTTTTGTTTTAAAATGAAAGATATACTTACTCTGCGTAGGCATATGTAACGTGACAAGCACAAAGAAAACTGAATGGTTTTACATATGGAACAATATTTTCAAAATAATGATCTAATCTATATGCATTTCACTTTAGAGGCATTGAATTTATTCTTCTTTGCCAGAGATAACCGCAATGGAAAAAATCGATATCATTGCAGGTAGCATACCTTTAACAGATCACGTTGACCTTTGAATAAAAGCCAGTTGAAGTTTAAAGAAAAAAAATATGATTTTGCAAAAGCATTTGCACAATCAGTCTTCATCTTACAGGTAAAATGCCACGATTTTTTATCTCTATTTGGTATGAAAATTGAACATTGATTAGGAGATGAATTATAAGAAATGGCACACCGCTAATAGATTAAGACAAGATAGATTTAGGTGACAGGAACTGCACTATTACCTTACGTTTGAGAATGAAATGCATTTAACAGATATAATCATTATGTAGTAGTAGTAGTAGTAGTAGTAGTAGTAGTAGTAGTAGTAGTAGTAGTAGTAGTAGTAGAAGTAGTAGTAGTAGTGTAAAAACTTTTCTTGTGTAAAATTCTCTCTCTCTCTCTCTTATCTACTTTTTCTAAATACTAAGTGAAAAAGTCATACAATTCCATCACAACTGTAACAGTTTTAACGACATGAGCTAATTTTATTTTCAACTAGTTCTCGAGTATTCGAAGTTATGTAATTTTACGTTATCTAAACTATTAACTATATTTTAAGCTGAATTAAGTGAAATTACCGTTGAATCTGTCGTTCTACGCTCTAATAAAACATATATAACATAGGAAGAGAAAAGTATCTGATCCAGAATTCAGTAAACATATACAGCACATATACATCTGTGTAATTACCATTCCTAAACAGATAAATTTTATCATACCAATAATTATCAGGATTAAAGTTTTCAGAAAAGATATTACAGACTTTTATTTAGAAATCATATCATTATTCTAAGGTTATTGTAATCATAGGCGATCATCATCATCATATCCTCTTACGCTTATTGACGATAAGGCCAGTATTAGATTTCGCCAGTCGTCCTTATCTTTATCTTTTAAATCAATACTTCTCCATTCTTCATCTCCTACTTCACGTTTCATAGCACGCAGCCATGTAGGGTTGGGACTTCCAACTCTTCTAGTGCTTTTTGTAGCCCGGTTGAGCGTTTGATGTACTAATGTACCAACCGTGTGTCACACGATCGTACATAGTAACAACATTTCATTTTTAGTATTTATTACGCTTGTATCTTCTCTTTCCCCTCGCACTGATAGGAACCTGAAATAACAGGTCTGTTTTTCGAACCATTAAATGTTAACTAGTGAGCTTGTTGGTTGAACATGAAATTGCTTATGTTTTGTATGCCCTTTTTGCCTGGGGTTTATGTATATATAAACGGATATTTTGAAATAAAGTTTACTCAGTTGCTTTCATCCTGCCTTTGAGACACAACCTTCTCTCGGCCTATCACATTGGTGACCCCGGAAGTCGACTTGCTCCTCCCGTCTTCCATCCCCCCTCGCCCCTCCGTTATTGGTACTCTGGTAGACTCCACGGAAAATGGCACCGTCCCATTGAAACTTTCGTCGTTCGCCAGCAGAGAGGCATTTGGTTGGCTTCAGCGCGAAGAAATCCAGTTCCGCATCAGGGGCGTGACTCGCTCAACCGCCAAAGCAGATTATGTTCTCACGGCGATACCCGAGGACATCTTCCCGGAAATATCCGACTGGCTTTGTGAACAAGAGACACCCCAATAGCGTATGATGCCCTCAAAACATACCTTCTACAGCAGTACTCGCCGTCGCCAGCCGCCCGTATAGCAAAGCTTTTTCAGCTCTCTCAACAACCGTTGGGGGACCAAAGGGCTTTGCATGCCCTCAGGGAAATGACCAATATCGTTCACCTGCAACCTGTCACAGATGGCTCTCCTCGTGAGGTGAACATACTTCGTGCCCTTTGGATATGCCGTTTACCCGAACCTGTATGCGCTGCCATACCCGATGTCGATAGTTTACCAATAAAGGACTTGATGACCAAAGCCGACGCCCTTATGGACAGCCACTTCACGACCTTCAAGACCTCCATCAACGCCTAACTCCTGACAAAGAGGACACCTATAAAACGTCAACCGAAGCTGACGTGAATGCCGTAGGACATACACATTTGCCACGTGATGTGACGAAGCGGCGACAAAGCCACCCATCACCCACTACTCGCTCGCCCCCCCAACCAATGACTTCTACAGCCATTTAGTGCCTCCCATCGGCCGCAGTTTTGCTACTACCATTACAGATTCGGGGCAGCCACGATGAAATGTGCCAAGGATAGTCAGTGACCAAAAACCGTGAAAGTAGGCCATCGCTCGTGGCGGTGGCCTCCCGTTTTTCTAATCTTTTCTTTTCACATGATGCAGAAACGAGTGTGCGATTTTTGGTAGACATAAGTGCTTGTCGTTCTCTTTTGCCAAGGGAACTCTTCAGGACAGGACGTAGTCTGTCTACGTCTTCCGACGTTCGCCTGGTAGCTGCCAACGGATTTGCGATAACCCACCTACGGTTACGAGAACCTCACATTATCGTTTGGAAATGGTAAATTTAATTGGAAGTTTCTCGTTGTTGTCGTCACATTGCCAATCCTCGGTGCGGATTTCCTCTTTCTTTTCCACCTTCTGGTCGATGTCGCACATCAACGATTGGTCAACGCAGACTCGTACTTGTCGTCGACACCTCTTCAACCCTCCAACCTCGCTCTCCGCATCAGCACACCCACGGATGCCTACGCCCACCTCCTCCCATCAGACCCGGAAATTTTCCGTCCAGAACTTCGCCAAACGCCCATGGCTTCTGCCAAGCACGGTATTTATCACCATATCAAGACAATGGGACCCCCCAGTCTTCGCAAAATTCTGATGTCTGGCACCGGAACGATTGGCAGCCGCAAAACAGACGTTTACCGAAATGGAGGAAGTGGGCCTTTGCCAAAAGGACTCCAACCCATGGTCGTCACCCTTACACATCGTTCTGAAGAAAGACGGCTCCCTCCGTCCCTGCGGGGATTACAGGCACCTGAACATGGAAACAGAACTGGATCACTACCCCCTCCCCAACATCGCCGATGTGACCTCCTACCTGTACAAAGCGAAGGTTTTCTTCACGCTCGACCCCATGAAGGAGTATTATCACGTACCTATTCTCGGCCCGTCACACTAATCTCTCTTCGGGAGTGCGAAGAGTATGCCCAAACCACATCCATCTACTCTTCATGACCTCATCCACGTAGGGTACTCGAGTACTCTCTTTTATAGTTTCATTTCTGATACTGTTCTGTCATTTAACTCCCAATATCCTTCTGAGGGGGTTTGTTCTCAAAACTTCTTAACCTGTCATAGTATGATCCATGTCCATAAAATAACACAGATCTCACTAAACTGATATATAGTCTGATTATTATCTGTAATTTCAGGCGATTTGATTTCCATGTTTTACTTATCCCAGCCATACTCTGATTTGCTTTTTTTTAGTCTTTCACTAAACTCTAATTCTGAAGACCATGTATTGGAGACCATATCTCCTAAATACTCATATGATTCGACCTCATTTATCCTTTCTCCTTCCAATGATATATCATCTTACTTTCATATTCCATTCTCATCATCTATTTCTTCTATTCATATTGAGCCTAACTTTATGTGGTACTTCATGCATTATTGTAAGCAAGCATTGCAAATCCTACGGTGTTCTGTTGATAAGGATAGCATCATCAGCATACTTTAGTTCCACTCATTTCCTATTACCAATCCAGTCGAATCCTTCCCCAGTATCTCCAACTGTTTTACGCATTACAAGATCCATGAAGAGGAGAAACAACATAGGTAACTGCACATTCCCTAGGAGTACTCCACTTTTCACTGGAATTATATTTGATAGGACTCCACTAACACTAAATTTGCAATTGCTATGCTCATGAACATATTTAGGAGGAATTCCATAATAACGCAGGACTCTCCACAAAATTGGCCGGTGCACACTATCAAAGGCTTTTTATTAGTGTACAAATGCCATCAAAATTGGATTTCTATATTCTATGCATTACTGCACATGTCTCAAAATGAAAATTTGGTCAGTACGACTTCTAACTTTTCCAAACCGGGCTTGTTTATTTCTCACCTTTCATCCATCTCTTTCTCTAGTCTATTCTGAATAACCATACTATATGTTTTCAGGACAACTGAAGTAACAATACTGCCTCTATAATTAATGCAGTCAGTCAGGTCTGTTTCTTTGTCATTCTCCCATTCATCAGGTTCCTCCTCTTCATGCCATAATTTGCCAAATAATCTTCTGTCGGTCACTTAATTTTCAGCCAGTATCATTTCAGTGCTTATTCCATCGCGTCCAGGGGCTTTCCATCTCTTGAGTTTTTTTAATAATAGCTTCGACTTCAAGCACTCTGAATTCATTAATGGGGACATCAAGGTCTTCATCAACTTCAGTTATAACAATAAAATTATTCCCTTAGTATCTCCTATTAATGGCCCCACTAGTGTTACATCCAACACTGTCTTTTTCATCGGCAATACTATATTTTAAAAACTTCAAATTTTATTTTTGTTATGAAATATGATATTAAAGTTTATATTTGACATATTTTCTTATAGTCGATTCAAACTTTTGCTATGTCTGGTATATATTAACCCTTTGAGCACCATTGGGCGTAGTTCAGCGCCATGGCATAATTCATGTTCAGTAATTACCAGTACTATTTTCTTTCTTTTTAATTTAGCTGTATATGAAAATCTTACAAAGTGTGCAACATTATTTATCCAATGGAAGGAAAATATAGTCTGTTATACGATAGGAAATATATCAAAGCCCTATTTTGTATGTGAAAATAAAGTGACAAAAGGGGGGTTGGGTTTGACATCTAAATCATTTGGGAATGGTTGGGCTCAAAGGGCCATAGTTCCATTAATCATTAACTCATGTCATTTTGTAATAAAATGTCTTAAAAAAAAAAAAATCATAGAATTATGATAATGGGATTTACGTTGTGAAAGGATGTGTGTATCGCCATGCTGGGTTGCTTTTCTGTGAGTGATTAAAGTCTCCCATCATCACCATTCCGCTATATCCTTCGTGGAAGAAAGCTGGCCAAGCCCCGGACATGAATAACGATATGTCTGAGGCCTTTGTTCTGTAAGGGGTAAGAAACATCTGCATTTGATGATGTTGTTGTTGCTGAATGATTAACTTAGAACTTATGATTGAAGGCATTTACATGTTCTTATGACAATTATAAGAAAACTAGAACGTACACTCGGTAGAGCGCATACATTCACCACTGCCACTACTTGTCAGCAAGAAAACTGATAATGTTCATAAAAATTGGATAAAAACTGATGAAGACATAGCAACAAAAAGACGCTTTTCACCTTTTCGTGACCATGACCTTCATCTTTTGACCAAATCACTACAAAATCTAATCAAATTGTCATTGGGTCATAGCCAATCATCCAGCCAAATTTCATGAGGTTAGGTCGAATAGTTTTTTGAGTTATACGAATAAAAAAAACACAGACAAACAAATAGATAAATATACAGACAAAGGTAATAACATCATTATTTCATAGTGTATATCACAAGATATGTAATTAATTTATGCATATATTGACACTAGCTTTATGCAAGTAAGATAAAAATTGGCCTCGACATGGAAAAAGAAATGCTTTTCTTACCTTTTCGTGACCTTGGCCTTGACTTTTGACCAAATCACAACCAAAGTCTAACCATATTGTCCATGGATTAGGTGAAGTTACCTTCCCAAATTAATGAGATTCGGTAAGATATTTGTTGAACTATGCCAATCACAAACACGCAGACATAAAAACAAATAAATCGACAAACAAAGGTAATGACATCTATATCACTTATATCCAAAGATAGGCAATAGAATTATGCACATTTTGTCACTAGTTTCATGAAAATTAGCTGTAAATTGACAATGATACTCAACTTTGAACTTTTGATCTGATCACTCTCAAAATCTCATCATATTGTCCTTTGATCATGACCAATTATCCAGCTAAATTTCATGAAATTCGCTCAAATGTTTCCTGATTTAAGTGAAGCACAAACACACAGATAAACAACGCCTCTCATAACATAACCTTCGCTGCCACGAAGTTGACGAAGGTATCCATTGACAAAAATGAAAGTTAAGATAGAATGACCTTTTTTTAACTTTTCATTACCTTCACCTTGACTTTTGACCCAATCACTCCCAAAATCTAATCAAATTATTTTTTGGATTATGGCCAATCAATCCACCAAATTTCACGAGATTCGGTCGAGTAGTTTTTGAATTAAGCGAATCGCAAACACACAGACAGACAACGCCTATCAAAACATAACCTTCGCCACAATGAAGTTAGCGAAGGTAAAAATATTCACATGAATAATTCCTTCTCTGCTAAAAAAAGAAAAAAAAAACGAGAAAACCAACAGCTAAAATAGATTATGTTCTGAAAGTTCAGGAAACGTGCAAATGTTGCTCTAAATGTTATATGCATATGAATAGCTAGATATCCTGCTTTCAAAAATAGAAGCGTGAAACAGCATAATTCCCAAGCATTAAAAACAACGGTGGTCTTGTTTAATTTATGTTGGCCTCAGACACAGAGGTATTTATTTCTATATGAAAGACAGAAATTTGCAATGGGAGGATTATGAACAGTATTATTAGAGAATTCTTATTGGAATTTAAATAGTTGTATACCATAAACAGTATATATGAACCGTAATGTCTCTCGATGACCATGCTATTTCAAAATGATTATAAATGAATAATAGCTGCAAAGTTATTTATTTTGTGAATTACATAATATATCTCTATGATCATGCTATTTCAAAATGAATAGTAGTTGGAAAGCTATTCATATAAATAAGATAATGTAGGTAACGTAAACCTTCATTCAGCTGGATCAAAATATGGGGACGTAATAGGATTACTTAATTTGCAAAATCCCAGGGTAGTTTTCATGTGTTCGCCAACTACAGGAAAATTCAAAAGAAGAGTAAAAAAAACCATATTCCTAAATTTCTATGACCTCGAAAAAGCATACGACAGCGTACCAAGAACAGCCATGTGGTCTGTCCTCAATCGCTTTGGAGTCCCTGAGACCTTTGCTGACATGATCAGAGTCCTACAGGATGTGATGACAGCTAAAGTAATCCACTAAAGCAACCTCTCAGCCACCTTCCCAATCACTTGTTGACTAAAATAATGATGTGTATTGGCGCCGACCCCTTTCTCTTTATACTTAGCTGCCATTCTATGTGAAGTACGTCACAACAACCAAGTGGTTGAGAGAAAATACAGATTCGAGGGAGGAATTTTCAAACTGGCCAGACTCAAATCCCAGCGCAAGACCAACACCATCCACGTGACTGAACTACAGCATGCAAATGAAAACATTGCTGTAGCCCACTTCCAAGCAGAACCCCAGGAATCGGTGGCTATTTTTCATGCTGCCTACACGTGTTTTGGCCTAACAGTTAACAAGGCCAAAACTCAGATAATGGCCCAGCCAAGATTAGGGCAAAATCCACCAGTAACTAACATCACCATGGGTGGAACCACCATTGAATGCGTCGAACATTTACCATACCCGGGATGCATCCTTTCCACCCAGAGCACCTCCTTCAAAGTGATTGGAAACAGGTTCCAAGGTGGCCACACTGCATATGGGAGACTATCCACCAAGGTGTTCATGAACAAAGACCAAACCACCTATGCAAAGGTAATGGTATACACCGCCATTATAGTATATACTTTGTTATATGCATGGAGACTTGGACCCTTTATAACAGGAACCTCATAAAACTGGAACATTTCCACCAGAAAAAGACAGAGCAATAATGAGAATCAAATGGAATGACTGTGCCCAATACATCAGTCTTTGAAATAGCCAACGTCACCAGCATCGAGGCCATGATTATGAAACACTGCCTAAGATGTTCTGGCCATGTGTTGCGTACAGAGGACACAAGACTACCAAAGCAAATACTCTTCAGTGAGTTGAATATAGCCTACTACCCTAGAGGCCACCCTATGCTTCTATTTAAACACCAACTCAAGAAATTCCTCAAGGAAGCTAATATAGACCCCAACGCCTTCGAAGCTTCAGAAAATAACAGGAACGATTAGAGAAGCAAAGTTGAAATTGGCACGGACTGCTTTGAAGAGAATAGAAGACCAACTTGTTATCTAAACGGCAGCAATGGGCAGAAAGAGTAAATCAAGCACACCCACCTCCCACGATCCAGTGGGATCAATGCCCTCGATTATTTTGGGTACAAATTGGTCTTACGAGCCATAAAAAGGATCAGCACCCTAACAATAATTAACCTACTTCTATGACCCTCTTCTATATTCAACATTCTATTGGGACTGAAAACTGTTATTCGTTTACGAGTACATGCCGATGAGTAATTTGGAGTAGGTATTCATTAAATAGAAATATCTAATACAGACTACATAAAAAATTAGCTACTGGCGTATACAGCCGCATATCATGAATGCAAGTTCCAAGTATGAGTTCATACAAAATTTACTAAACTAATCTTCTTTTCTCATTGCCGGAAATTACATTTATGTTACTGAAAACGTTAATAGCCTAAATTTATTTATTTCACTGCTTATAAAGTATTTCCTTTAATGTCTGGAACCTCACCATTCTTGTGAGCTACGGGTGAGGGGTTTGAGTGATAAGCAGCCATTGCCTGGTCCTCCCTGGTTCTAGATTTGATGGAGAGGGACCTTAAGCGCTGATCTTTCGTAGGTAGTAGGTTGGCAATGACACCAGCCACCCGTTGAGATACTACTGTTGGGGAGTTATAGGACCCCTTGGCTGGCCAGACAGTGCTACATTGGATCACTCTCTCTTGTTACGGCTTATTTTTCCTTTGTGTACACATACACCGAATAGTATGGCCTACTTTTTTTTACATATTTTGCTGTCCTCATACATCAGGCACTGATATTACCAAACAATTCCTCATCGCTCACCGCTTACCTTCCTCTTGGTTAGGGTAGAAGAGACTTTTTAGCTATGGTAAGCATCTATTCTAAGAGAAGGACACTACAAAATTAAACCATTGTTCCCTAGTTTTGGGTAGTGTCATAGGCCCTGTACCATGGCCTTCCATTGTCTTGGGGAAGAGTTCGCCTGCTTGAGAGTGTAATCGTGTGCACTAGTCTATCGTATTCCTCTTCCTCTTTTTTATGTTTTATGTATGAAAGATCTATTCTAATGTTGATACTGTTCTTGAAATATTTTATTTTAGTTTTTAATTGCATCCCTCGTACTTTATATTTCCTTGTTTCCTTACCAAACTGGGCTATTTTTCCCTGTTGGATCCCAGGGGCTTATAGCATCCTGTTTTTCCAAAGCAGGTTGTAAATTAGCTAATAATAATAATAATAATAATAATAATAATAATAATAATAATAATAATAATAATAATAATAATAATAATAATAATAATAATAATAATAATACTAACATATGGTCAATCTCTTGTGCACTGTCCGGCTTTTCTAGGGCAATGTCCATGTCCCTTGCCATTCGTGAATGGCCTTTAAACCTTCAAAGTTTCAAACACTGATATATACTTGGGAAAATTTATTTGGGTAATGACAGACTTGAGTTCCGTATCACAATGGAGTCTTTACCTAATTTTTTAAAGATTCTAAATCAGTAAAGTGCCTCATTTTTAGTTCTTTACTTTAACTTATTCGGAACTTAGAATATTAATTTCCTATTCCTGAGTTTTCATAATATCAAGTATGATAGAAAATACAAATTACGTAACAAAGATAGATATTATATGAGGTATTGGAATGGGAATGGATATTCACCTCAATATCAATGTTATAAAATTGAACTGAACAAAACCATAATAGATTCCATAATTCATTAAAAGAATTTTATAAACTATCTTAATGCATATTCAGTGTAAAATAATGTATAACTTTACAAACAATGATGATATAAAAAGGCTAAAAAAAAGAAAAAAAAATATTTTTGCTGAGTGACAGGAATTTTGCTTCGTTCCCAACTGTAAAACGCAAAATATATTTTAGAAGGAGCGTAATAGAATTACTGATTTCTGTGGCATCTTCTCTTGATTAGGTGGAAATTATTTTTTCATTCAATGTGACGTAAAACGACATTACCGTGAAAATATTCTAATCTTTGAAGAAAAAATTTATATTAGTGATAATTGAATCACATTTCAGAACATTAAGAAATAACTATTGCAAATTGAATTAATTTTATACGTCATAGTGTTGAGCTTTATTTGAAGCAGATTTCAGGAGCGTAATGTATTCATTTATCTGTTGTGGGTCTTCATTTATAATGTAATAATATATATATATAAATATTATATATATATATATATATATATATATATATATATATATATATATATATATATATAATATATATATATATATATATATATATATATATATGTATATGTATATATATATATATATATATATATATAGAGAGAGAGAGAGAGAGAGAGAGAGAGAGAGAGAGAGAGAGAGAGAGAGAGAGAGAGAGAGAGAGAGAGAGAGAGAGAGAGAGAGAGAGAGAGATTTTAAAGATGAGCTAAAGAGATCGCAATCCTTTCATAAATACAATCATGGTGCATGTTTTTATTGGCATCAATTATTATTTATGAGAGAGAGAGAGAGAGAGAGAGAGAGAGAGAGAGAGAGAGAGAGAGAGAGAGAGAGATGAGCGAAAGAGATTCCCCTCCTTTCTCCTTTCAAAAAGCTAGATATATGGTTTGTGTATTTATTAGCTTAAACAGTTAATTAGGAAATAATGTTAAATTCTTTCTAAGTTTTGATATTAACTACGTCTGAGGAACCTGTAAATACCAGAACTCCCTAAACTACAATACAAAACATTTATATTTGAAAGGTTTGAAAAATTTAATGTTGAAAAATTTTTCCAAAATCATTTAGGATTTGGATTATTTTTTAGATATAAGGACTCACTAAACTTTAAATGCGATTTTCAGTATTTTACGTGTTTATTTGCCCAAGATTTAGAAACCCAGATATTACGTGAACACAACCAAGAGACCGTATCATAATGTTTGTCAAGAATTAAGTGTTTTAAATAAAATAGGAGTTCTCTACAACCTACACCTACTTACGGAAATTTTTTTATCATAAATTTGGAAATAATTGCAAATATCTTTAAATTTTCGAGTTGGTTTTAAAATATATTATATGTGAATTACGTATACCTAAGCTTCATAACTAATTATGTTGTTTACTACATATTTATGCCAGGGGGTTTGTCAAGTACTCTTTTCGCTATTTGTCTTGGTATTCTGTTAGTTTATCTGTTCCTCACAGATCTGTCTTCTTGATTAATAGAAAAAGCATTTGAATTTGTTTTTTTAAATTATTGGTAGAATTTTCATATGTACATATATTTTTTCAAGGTTTTCATGAATTATGTTTCCAATTTTTATTCTGGAGTATCCCATGTTTCAAGGAATTTTTGCATTTTTCCTTATTCTTATTTTATATATATATATATCTTCCATTAGGCTTGAAAATGTGACGAGTCCTGATTCGTTGACTAAATAGTTCTTTTTTTTCAGACTACGCACACACACACACACACACACACACACACACACATATATATATATATATATATATATATATATATATATATATATATATATATATATATATATATATATATATATATATTATTTCTTGATAATCTACAACCCTTGTTGGAAAACCATGATGATATAAGCTCAACGGCTCCAACAACGAAAATATCACAGTGAGGAAAGGAAATAGATAAATAAATAAGCTCCAAGAAAAATACTGAACAATTAAAATAAAACATTATTTTAGGACAGTAATAACATTAAAATGAATCTTTCAATGTAAATTATAAAAACATAAAGAAAAAGACGAAGAAAAATGAGACATCATAATGAGCCTGAATGTAATCCCATATATATATATATATATATATATATATATATATATATATATATATATATATATATGTATATGTATATATATATATATATATATATATATATATATATATATATATATATATAGTGTGAAATAAAAATTTGCATTTACATGAGCTCAAATGAAATACACTATTGAGACCATTTTTTTTACTTAAGGAAATATGTAAAAATTTACTTGCAAGTAAAGCATAAATACATATTTATTACACGGTTTTATGTAATCATATAAAGAACGAAGCAGAAAAATAGCAACAGAAAAATAAGGGTTCGTATTTTTTTCTTTCTCTTCTTCCAGGTTTTGTTTTACCTTAAA
>NC_090726.1:21266456-21271456 GCF_036898095.1 Palaemon carinicauda | reverse complement strand
ATCTTCCAAGTGAGAAGATGAGGGCGTATCTTTTCCCTAGGGCATCAGCTGATGCAGTGATTCCCCAGCCTCAAGAGGAGATCCCCCAAGTTCAGATCCAGGTGGATGCTGAAGTCGCGGTCGCTATGCAAGACATCCAGTTGGATGACAGGATGTCTGACGTGGACGAACGTCTGGAGGAAGACCTCCTGGCAGAAGCCCAGGATGAAGTTCAAGCCCCAGACGTTGTAGAGGAAGAGGTCGACGAGGTGTCGGCTACTCTGGTTCAGATCCCGGAGCCTATTCCCTCAACATCGGCCGCTCTCCCAGTAGAGCTGGGACAGGCCCTCTCCTCCATTGTTGGAATGATCCAACAAATGCAGAAGGAGAATCAGGAGAAGGCGGCTGCAATGGAACTGCAGATGCAGAGACTTGCAGCATCACATGGGCCCCAGAAAAAGCTCAATGTGAAAGACCTTCCCTTGTGCTCAGATGCTAACCCATGGAGGTATGCTGAGCACATGCCGATGACGACTGGAAAGATCGTCATCTTGGATAAGTTGGGCTCAGTTCCCCTAGAGGAGGTGGAATTCTGGCCCAGCAAGGGGTCATATCCGGACTGTTATGTCCGGCTGAGGAAGGAACCAGCTTCAAAGGAGGAGACAGAGCTGAAGGAGGTCATAGTGATGGACCATGCTAAGGCTCAAGCTTTACTTTCATCCTCGATGAAGAGAGGGGCTTCTCGAACTCAAAGGTAGCTGCATTGAGTAAGAAGCTCCCTTCCTTTGTGTCCTCTCCTGCTAGAGCCTTCCCCTTTTTACAGAAAGGGTTTGCGGCTGTACTAAAAGCAGTCGAGGCCGGCAAGCCTTGCCCCTCCCTGGAGGAGTGTAAACCCTTGTCGCTGGCCCTGCCTATGGACCACAAAGACTGGAAGGACGTCCATCATACCTTCTCAGTTGGGAAGTTGGAGGCTGATATTGCCGGACGTCAGTTCGGCGAGGACCTCCCTAAGCTGTCTGACTTTCTTTTGCGGAGAGAGCTCGAGACAAAAGAAAGACTGGCTGCCTCAATGTCTCTTCAGACTACTCTTGAGACGATGGCAAGTGACCCCAAGGTCCATGAAATGTTCATGGTAGTGGCCAAGACTCATCTGGCCACAGTGACGAAGGATCTTTATGGCTTCGTCAAGGCGAGGAGAGCTTGTAGGGAGTTCGTGTTCTCCTCGGCTACGGTGAGGCACGAGCCAAGGAAGCTAATCTCCTCCAACATTTGGGGCAAAGACCTTTTCCCTACCGATTTGGTCAAAGAAGTTGTTGATAGGGCCGCCACGGAGAATAGAAACCTTCTCCAAAAGTGGGGCCTGGCTAACAAAAGAAAGTCTTCCCCGGATGAGGGTCCTCAACCAAACAGCAACTGCAATTGCCATTGCCTTCAGTGCCCCAGTTGGTGGCACAAACCCCGACCACATTTCAGTGGGTACCCCAGGCCGTGTCGACACAGTCCACGGCATTCACCCCAACGTTCGAAGGGCAGTCTACTTCCTTTCGAGCAAAGCCTAGAGGAGCAGCCAGAGGCTCGTCTAGGCGCCCCTCAAGGGGAAGGGGATTCAGGGGTGATCGCGGTCGGGGAGGCAAGACCTCAGGACGGCAGTCCAAGTGAGATGATTCCGGTAGGAGGGAGACTTCAGAATTTTCGGGATCGGTGGACCTTCGATCCCTGGGCCCACAGCCTACTCAAGAAGGGACTGGGCTGGAGCTGGTACAGCACTCCACCCCCGTGCCCTCGGTTTTTCCAACACTCCACCCCTGTTCTGGAGGAGTACGTTCAAGAACTGTTGGAGAAAAAAGTGATCCGAAGGGTGAAGTCCATCAAATTCCAAGGGAGGCTGTTTTGTGTTCCCAAGAAAGACTCGGAAAAGCTCAGAGTCATTCTGGACTTGTCGCCACTCAACAAGTTCATAGTGAATTGCAAATTCAAGATGCTAACACTGCAACACATAAGGACCTTACTGCCCAAGAGGGCATATTCCGTCTCCATAGACTTGTCGGACGCCTATTGGCACGTTCCAATCAACCGTCGACTCTCCCCCTACCTAGGGTTCAGGCTACAACGAAGACTATACGCCTTCAGAGCCATGCCATTCGGGCTAAATATAGCCCCAAGGATTTTCACGAAGCTTGCGAGCATAGCTCTCAAACAATTACGCCTAAAGGGAATTCAGGTAGTAGCCTACCTGGACAACTGCCTGGTGTGGGCAGCATCCGAGACAGAATGCTTGCAAGCTTCCAGTCAAGTGATCCAGTTCCTAGAGTATCTAGGCTTCAAGATCAACAGAAAAAAGTCTCGACTTTCTCCATCTCAAAAGTTCCAGTGGCTGGGAATCCACTGGGACCTAATGTCACACCCGTTTCTCCATCCCGGCGAAGAAAAGGAAGGAGATAGCGGGTTCTGTCAAGAGACTTCTAGATTCCAAAAGGATATCAAGACGCGAACAGGAGAGGGTACTGGGCTCTCTCCAGTTTGCTTCGGTGACAGACCCAGTGCTAAGAGCACAGCTAAAGGATGCAACCGGAGTTTGGAGAAGTTATGCATCAAACGCGCGAAGAGATCTGAGAAGACCAGTTCCGCTTCAGCTGCGTACTCTTCTCAGGCCTTGGTCCCCAAGCTAGACATCTAAAGAAGTCGGTTCTTCTTCAGCCACCTCCCCCGTCGGTGACGATTCACTCAGACGCCTCGAAGGAGGGATGGGGAGGTCACTCTCATCGGAAAAAAGTCCAGGGGACTTGGTCCAAGCTATTCAAGACCCTTTCACATAAACTTTCTAGAAGCTATGGCAGTGCTCCTTACCTTAAAGAAAGTCTCCCCGCGTCACTCGATCCACATAAGGTTGGTGATGGACAGCGAGGTAGTTGTGAGATGCTTGAATCGACAAGGATCAAGGTCACCACCTCTCAACCAGGTGATGTTGGCCATCTTCCGATTGGCGGAAAAGAAAGAAGTGGTACCTGTCGGCAGTTCACCTTCAAGGAGTCCGCAATGTGACAGCGGACGCTCTATCCAGGTTCACACCGATAGAGTCGGAATGGTCCTTAGACGCAGGATCATTCTCCTTCATTCTGAATCAAGTCCCAGAACTGCAGATAGACTTCTTTGCGACGAAAAACAACAAGAAGTTGCCCCTGTACGTGTCCCCGTACGAGGACCCCTTAGCGGAAGCAGTGGACGCGATGTCCCTCGACTGGAACACATGGTCCAGGATTTATCTGTTCCCTCCTCACAACCTTCTGTTGAGGGTCCTCAACAATCTGAGATCCTTCAAAGGGGAAGCGGCAATAGTGGCCCACAAGTGGCCGAACAGCGTGTGGTTCCCCCTGGCATTGGAACTACGGCTGAAGTTTGTACCGCTACCAGATCCAGTTCTGACCCAGCGAGCCCAGAAGTCTACTGTCTGCGCTTCATTACAGAAAACCCGGACCCTGCAGCTCAGGATTTTCTCTCCCTAGCGGTGAGAAAGCGTTTCGGGATTTCGAAAGCCAGCATAGACTTCCTAGAGGAATATAAGTACAAATCCACTAGAAGGCAATATGAGTCATCTTGGAGAAAATGGGTGGCCTTTGTCAAGGCGAAGAATCTGCAGGAGATCTCGACAGACTTCTGCTTATCTTTCTTCATCCACCTCCATGGTCAAAGGTTGGCAGCTAACACGATTTCGGCGTGTAAGTCTGCTTTGACAAGACCCATTCTATATGCCTTCCAGGTCGACCTCGGTAACGAGATCTTTAATAAAGTTCCGAAAGCCTGCGCTAGGCTCAGACCTTCAGCACCTCCAAAGCCCATTTCATGGTCTTTAGACAAAGTTCTTCATTTCTCTTCTCTGTTGAGCAATGAGGAGTGTGCGTTAAAGGATTTGACACAAAAAGTTATTTTCCTATTTGCACTCGCATCCGGGGCCAGGGTTAGTGAGATTGTAGCCCTCTCGAGAGAGCCAGGTCGTGTTCAGTTCCTGGATGGGGGAGAACTGAACCTGTTTCCGGATCCTACGTTTCTCGCCAAGAATGAGTTACCCACCAACAGGTGGGGTCCCTGGAGAATCTGCCCTCTGAAAGAAGATGCATCTCTATGTCCAGTAGAATGCTTAAAGGTCTATCTTCATAGAACTTCAGACTTCAAGGGTGGTCAACTATTCAGGGGAGAAACATCAGGCTCAAATTTATCTCTGAATCAACTCAGAGCGAAAATCACATATTTTATTCGCAGAGCGGATCCTGACGGTACACCTGCAGGTCACGATCCAAGGAAAGTTGCCTCATCCTTAAATTTCTTTAATTGTATGGATTTTGAACATCTCCGTTCATACACTGGCTGGAAGTCTTCCAGAATGTTCTTTCGCCACTATGCGAAGCAAGTAGAGGAACTAAAGAGATCTGTGGTAGCAGTGGGTCGCGTCGTTAACCCTACTGTTTAACTCTGCGAGGAACAGTGGTTTTAATTGGGACGATTAATTCAAGGGTGAGTGTGTAGTTACATACGGTACTACAAACTAAGTGAGGGCACTGAGTTGCCCACATAGACTGTTCCATTTCTAAAGGTGAACCTAGCATAAGTGCAGACATGTGTGCCGAGCGTTTTCTAACGCTAATGTGATTGATTTGTAATACAGACTCTTATGACTTTGATACCTCGGTATCTTAAAAGTGGAAATAATGCTTTTCTTTCAGATAAACAGGTTCTGTTTACTATCATACTTATGCTTAAAGTTTTGGGTTATCCTCTTCTTATATATATATATATATATATATATATATATATATATATATATATATATATATATATATATATATATATATATATATATATATATATATATATATATATATAATTGTTGTTAACCTGTCTATTTATTGTTTGTCAATAAACTTGTTCTTGAGAACCTTGCGTCTCCTTCACCTGTGTCAATTTATTGGTATAATTGAGCATTCATTCTATGTACGTTATCTGGGATAATTCTAATAGAATTGTTC
>NC_090726.1:21248956-21253956 GCF_036898095.1 Palaemon carinicauda | reverse complement strand
ATATATTATATATATATATATAAAATATTTATATATATAATATATATATAATATATATATATGTGTGTATATCTACATATCTTTATATACAGTATATATATATATATATATATATATATATATATATATATATATATATATATATATATATATATATATATATATATATATATATTTATACATATATACATATATACATATATATATATGTATATATATATATATATATATATATATATATATATATATATATACTATATATATATATATATATATATATATATATATATATATATATATACATATAATATATATATATATATATATATACATATATTTATATACATATATATATATATAAATATATGCATATATATATATATATATATATGTATGTATATATATATATATATATATATATATATATATATATATATATATATATATATAGATAGATAGATAGATAGATAGATAGATAGATAGATAGATAGATAGATAGATAGTTGATAGACGGGTTCCTCTTGTGAATCGCAATTTAAGTAGGAATAAAATAGTCAGTGCTGCTATCATCTTCTTTATTCGGGAGCTTTCGACATAACTTATGTCATCTTCAGCCTATCTGCAATTATCATACGTAAAATTAATGAAATCAATAAAAATCATCCTAAGTACATAGTTAGGAAGATATACTTTCATGAACTGATCAACTAGCTCTAAATTCAACCAATAAAGGAACATAAAACCATATAAAAGACTTATTAAACACATAACTATATAACTATATACAGTAAAAGACTCAATAACTAATATACCTAGTCACCCGCAGGAGACGATGACCACCATCCAGACCAGCAACCCACAGACCAAACGGATCAGTGGGTCACCGGCAACTGAACAGGTAAGCCTTCATTCAAGCTGGGTTTTGTCTTGAAATGTATAAAGACTCCAAGAATCTCAGTTGGCTGACGCTACTATGTCTGTCTGTAATTTTTAAATTTTCCTTAGAAATGGCATGACCAGATTTAAATGCGTGGTCATAAATAGCTGAAATTGGTTTCTTATTCAAAGGTATATTGGTTCGTGCCGATCTCATCATGTGCTCCGAAATCCTACACTGAAGCTGTCTAGATGTGCTTCCAGTGTAGCACTCATTACAGAGTGCACATTGAAAAGTGTATATGACACCGGAACACAAGGGAGTAGGTAGACTCCCCTTATATTTAAACAATGAGCAAACCGAGAACTTGCTAGTAAAAATTGGTTTTAAATCTATGTGGGGATGACATTTCCCCACAACACTCATAACTTCTGTTCTTAGTCTCTCCGAAACATAACCATAGTACGGAAAGGAAACATAACTTTTTCTTACTGACTGTTTGAATTGCTGAATTTTGACTGTAAATTTTATCTAAAAACTTCTTGACTTGATTAAATAGAGGTTCAGAGGGAACCCATTGGTAATAAAAAATGACTTTAGAAAATTTTCTTCCTCATGAAACCCCAGATAAGTTGAACATACATGATAACACACACACACACACACACACACACACACACATATATATATATATATATATATATATATATATATATATATATATATTTATATATATATATATATATATATATATATATATATATATATATATATATATATATATATATATATATATATATATATATATTTATATATATATAACAGTGTTTTTATCGAATTAATTTTGTAGATTTTTGGTTCTGAGCTTAAAAAATGAGTGCTTAGTCCTGTAAAAGGGTTTTTTTTTTTTTTCGAAATACTGAGGTCTCAAAGGTATTATGTTTCCGAGAGACCAAGACATCGAGAAAGGCAAAGTATCATCCTGTTCATTTTCTTTCGTAAATTTCATGTTACGATGCTTTGTATTTAAATAATATAAAAATTGGCATATGTGATCTAAATTTTTTAAAAGTAATAATGTATCGTCTACATATCAACGGTACAAAAAGGGCTTAAATTCCACAGGACAATCATTCAACCATTTCCCTTCACAATAACAGAAATATATTTGCCAAGGTTGGTCCACACAGCGATCCCAATGCTACTCCATCTACTTGCTCATATAACTTGTTATTAAATATGAATGTGGATGTAGTGGTACAGTTCTGGAGGAAAATCCTTCTCTAAGAGAGAGAAAGTTTTGAAGAATGGACGATGAAATTGGTATTAATTTACTTCGGGTTTATTAGTTAGTTTTCTAACTACTGGAAACATCACGATGAAGAGTGCTTACTTGATATTATTATTATTATTATTATTATTATTATTATTATTATTATTATTATTATTATTATTATTATTATTATTATTATTGATGATTTTATTATTATTATTATTATTATTATTATTATTATTATTATTATTATTATTATTATTATCATTATTATTATTGTTATTGTTATTGTTATTATTACCTTTATTACTAGCTTGGATACAACCCTTATAGTTGGAAAAGCAGGATACTATACGCCCAAGGGCTCCAACCAGGAAAAATAGCCCTGTGAGGAAAGGATATTATGGGAAAGAAAATAAACTACAATAAAGTTAAATTAAAATCAAGTATTCTAAGAACATCAACAACATTGAAAAAAAAATATTTCACATATTAACTATAAAAACTCCGAAAAATTAAGAAAATTATAAAAATGATAGAATAGTATTTACATTTCTACCTCATATGGGGATCGAACCCGGGAATCATGAGAGGGGTATCAACTCATGCGACGGAACACACTTTTTAACCTGTTAGTAATAGTACTGCGCCTGTTAGGTATAAAAATACTTTTGTCTGTGTGTGACATTTTCCTTAATGCTATTTTAGCCTCAGACACACAAAATAAAGAAAAGAGATCTAACCCAAAATATGTAGGCCCAATAATGGAAAGTTAAATCCGACTGAAATTTCTAATACACATTTTATTTATCAACAAAAACAAATACCATAAAACCAAAATAAACCTATACACAAAATTGCTTCCTTAACCATTAAAAAAAGAAAAGTAATATCACATTGGCTGCAATGTATTATCATAGGCCTGTTTCACATAGATGTTAACTCTTACCCTATAGGAACTTACAATACTATGTACGTTCAAAAAAGAAAGGCAATCAACCTTACAGCAATAAACACCAATCATTGTTTTCTGTCTTTGTTGACCAGTGTGAACTATTGTATGATCTTGTTGTAATAACATATTCTTTTGATTGTTACATTACTTTTTTGAGAATTGTCAGGAATCTCTCTCTCTCTCTCTCTCTCTCTCTCTCTCTCTCTCTCTCTCTCTCTCTCTCTCTCTCTCTCTCTCTCTCTCCCTCCCCGTACACTTATAAGTAAATATAAAAATTTTAATATTTATACATATATATATATATATATGAATATATAATATCCATATATATAGTATATATATATATATATATTATATATAATATCCATATATATAGTATATATATATATATATATATATATATATATATATATATATATATATATATATGTATGCTTATATATATATATATATATATATATATATATATATGTATGTTTATTTATATATATATATTATATATATATTTAAATATATATATATATATATATCATATATATACACATATGTATGCATATATATATGTGTGCATATGTGTATATATATGCATATATATATATATATATATATATATATATATATATATATATATATGTGTGTGTGTGTGTGTGTATATGTATGCATATATACACACACACACATATATATGTATATATATATATATATATATATATATATATATATATATATATATATATATATATATATTTATATATATATATATATAATTATATATACACATATGTATATATACATAATTATGTATACAATTTATATATATATATATAATATATATATATATATATATATATATATACAAATATGTATATATATATATATACATAATTATGTATATGTATATGTATATATATATATATATATATATATATATATATATATATATATATATATGTGTGTGTGTGTGTATATGTATAAAAATAAATATATATATATATATATATATATATATATATATATATATGTCTTATTTATAACTGTAATCGAACAGTTTAACATGTTTTTTCAAAAAGGCCCATAAAAGAAACACAGGAAATATGAATAAATCACACTATATTTCGGTCAATAAACATCGACCCTCTTCAGGATGTAAAGTACAAGTGAGGCTTACAGTGGAGAGTGACGGTTTATATATGAAAGCAAAAGGGTGTGTTCAATTGTTCTATAGTTGTTATAATTGCTGGAAGGATTAGCCAAATTTAATTACATCCAGGTGCGTGTTCTTATTGTTGAGCCGCTTGGAGGAAGTCTTGACCTCTGATGCATGTCTGGTGGCCGGTCTCCGTGGATTATCTTCTTAATGATAGGGTTGAGAAGAGTATTGTCCACTGTGTCAGCTTTCCATTGGCCCCCACATAGGTTCATTGTGTTTGATTGATTTATGATGGCTGATTCCAGGATTTTCCTTCTGTACGGACAGGTACTCTTAAAAAGCAAAGACGACTCACTCCAGTTAATCTGGTGCCCTAAATCCCTAAGGTGAATGAAAATCCCCGAGTTTTCATACCCATATCTAACAGATCTTTTGTGTTCGGATAATCTTTGAGATAGCGAACGGCCAGTTTGCCCAACGTACACTTTTTCACAATCCCTGCATGGTACTTTGTAAACGCCGGATTCTATCTCTGTTTTATTTTGATAAACATTAATAAGGGCGCTTCCTATGGTCTTTGGATATGAAAAAACAAAGGGGTTCTCAGTTTTGATATGATTTGTTATATTTTTAATACCTTCTATATATGGGAGTTTTATCTTATTTTTAAAATCTCTTTGGTTAGTAACATCATGATCTTTATAATATATCGTGTTGGCTTTGTTGATGGCCTTTTCTATGACAT
>NC_090726.1:21241456-21243956 GCF_036898095.1 Palaemon carinicauda | reverse complement strand
ATTATTTGATATGAGAATGTTAATCTTCTTGAGACCGGATTATACAATCTTTCTTTGTAAAGTGCTTAAACTCAGTATTACCTGAAGCAAACACATATTATATTTGTAAGTAACTATATTAAGTTTGGATGAGAGCTTTTAGACTTGGAGCAGTCTTTTTCCTGTAAAGAAAATTATACAGAGATACAAATACTTTCTTATTTTTTTTTTTTTTTGCATGAGTTTAATTTTTTTTATCTTTGAATCCTGATTTTAGCCCTTGTTACTTAAATTATTTTATAATTTTTATTCGTTACTGGGATATAGTTTATATACTATTCACCTATTTCCAGTTACGTTTGTAATTTGTCTAATAATAATAATAATAATAATAATAATAATAATAATAATAATAATAATAATAATAATAATAATAATAATAATAAACTATGGTAAAAATTATAATTATAATAAAAATAATAACTAACAAACACAATAACAATAACAATAAAATAAGAATAACAATAATAATAACAATAATAAAAGTAATAAAAATAATAATAATAATAATAATAATAATAATAATAATAATAATAATAATAATAATAATAATAATAATAATAACAACAACATATAATGATTTGATCTGGCAAACAATTCGATATAAATAGTAATAGTCTTGTAGTGAATATATCATTGTGTTCGTCTGGGATGGATAGTTGATAATATCCTCTCCCTTCGAGATATAAGTATATCCTAAAAGAGAAAGTGATATTATCTCCATCTAATATATAAATAAATTCAATTTCTAAAATACCTATCATTGAGTTGTCTAAGTTATTAATATTCCTCAATTTTATAAAATTTGTTTGTTTTAGATAATTCTAAATATTGTTGCATTTTTGTAGGAATATTTATTAGATATACAATATATACTCTTGGTTTTTTAATTTTTTATAAATTAGTTGTTATATTGATAAATTAATTATACGTTGACACTCTCATATTTGCATCAGTTAATACCCTGGTAAGCTGTTAATAACCCGATTATTAACAGATAACAGATTATACCCAGATAACAGGCCCCAACACTGACCCCTCTTTACCCAGAAAAAAATTCTTCAAAACTAATAAAAGCGAGATATTTGTAAATGTTTATCACATATATGCTGAACATTACATAAAAGATACAAATGTACCTTATCCGCAGCTATAACGATTGTTGATTTTTCAAGAATGTTTAAAGCACACTATATATAATAGTAGGTTAAATATCCCATGCAAAAAAATATCTATTTATACAAATAAGGGTTTAAATTTTTTTTTTCAATTAGATAACAAGTATATGGCAAGTAAGTACCATGCTTCACGAATGTAAATAAGTAGTCAAAATACAATTTTCCTGTAACTTTTAACTTCTACATTTGAAATACAATTATTTTTTATTTCCGTACCTAACTTTTTTAAACTTATAATGCTTCTTCTCCCAGCGCAATTATCTTCTTATGTATGGCTAGCTCATTAAGGTTAATGAGAGAGGTTAATAGCCAAAACGCTAGTAATTTATGTGGAGGGGTTGTAATGAAGTCAATTGCTAATTTCTGCCATCGCGAATGAAAACTTGAAAGAGTTTTTCATTTGGTTTATTTTTCATTTGTGAAGATAACGCCATGTGTATTATAATGAGCAATTTCGTAATCTTTTGAAATCTCATCTCTAACGAGCATGATGCTCAGAAACTTTCTTTCATTGCATGAATTCTTTTATATTTTTACATGAGATCTGTCGAAATAATGGATGTGAGTAATGGGTATAAGTTACTTGTGTTTCCACTCTACAACCCAGCTCCCCCCTCTCTCTCTCTCTCTCTCTCTCTCTCTCTCTCTCTCTCTCTCTCTCTCTCTCTCTCTCTCTCTCTCTCTCTCTATTCAAATCGAGTCTACATTTAACTACCTCTTAATCTCATTTAGACCTCTCCACAAATCTTATCTTAGCTCATATCAGAGGTAGATGGAAATGTAATATGAATGTTTACTCTACCTCTAAGATATATTTGTTGGTTGATATAACCTGTAAATCTCATTGGTTTTTATTTTCTTTCTCATTTTATGAATTTAACTTGTTTGTGAAGATCAAATTGAAAGCATCTCTGATTGATTTTTGAATATCGAAGTATAATTACCCTATGTGTTATAATGTAAGATCTTCCGTTATCATCTTTATATAGTCTCTTTGTTTGGTAACTATACCAAGTCAGAAATGTGTTTTTTATGTTATGTTCTGTTTAAGCAATGGAATATACTTTTATAGTAACTGTAATACAGATCTAAATGGCAATTCTTATTAAACTTATCTCGCTTTTAATTTAGTGAGGTCAGGCATTTACTTACTATTTTTTAATGTTATGATTCTACATTCAAAAACAATTATTTTTCTAGCTCCCAGGGAAATTAATTTTATTACGGGATTATTAAGAAAACAATTCTACTTACATATATCATTTAGTATTATGTCAAAACAA
>NC_090726.1:21231065-21233565 GCF_036898095.1 Palaemon carinicauda | reverse complement strand
CGCAGAATGTCATGAATATCATAACCCTTGAAAAGTCGACCGAGAAAGACAGAAGGAGCGTCTACCTCTGGCCGTAATTATAAATTCTAGCGCTCCAGTATATTAAACATTAACGAGCTCTAATATGGACCAGTGTTGAGACCTTGGACATAATTTGGAATTCAGTAACTCTCGAAGCATATTATCATTCCTGCCTCTACTCATGAATATTGAATAACACCTTTAGCATTTGTACCTAAATCTATTTGACGGAGTAGTACCAATTGTTATCGGCTAATGGGCGTTGCAACATGTTATTGGTTAACTGTTTAGGATACATAAAGATTTCATAATTCTAATAATTGTTTTTATATTGTTTTTTGTTTAAACTGCAGGATAAAAAATCTGAGGAGTGTGTAGAAGATGAATCCTCAATTAGTATATGCTCTGTCTTTGTATAACGGAAGAGATATTAGTTATTATTTTGAAATAATACTAAATGATATATGTAAGTAGAATGGTTTTCTTAATAATCCCGTAATAAAATTAATTTCACTGGGAGCTAGAAAAAATAATTGTTTTTGAATGTAGAATCATAACATTAGAAAATAGTAAGTAAATGCCTGACCTCACTAAATTAAAAGCGAGATAAATTTAATAAGAATTGCCATTTAGATCTGTATTACAGTTAATATAAAAGTATATTCCATTGCTTAAACAGAACATAACATAAAAAACACATTTCTGACTTGGTATAGTTACCAAACAAAGAGACTATATAAAGATGATAACGGACGATCTTACATTATAACACATAGGGTAATTATACTTCGATATTCAAAAATTAATCAGAGATGCTTTTAATTTGATCTTCACAACACGAGAAAGAAAATAAAAACCAATGAGATTTACAGGTTATATCAACCAACAAATATATCTTAGAGGTAGAGTAAACATTCATATTACATTTCCATCTACCTCTGATATGAGCTAAGATAAGATTTGTGGAGAGGTCTAAATGAGATTAAGAGGTAGTTAAATGTAGACTCGATTTGAAGAGAGAGAGAGAGAGAGAGAGAGAGAGAGAGAGAGAGAGAGAGAGAGAGAGAGAGAGAGAGAGAGAGAGAGAGAGAGAGAGAGAGGAGCTGGGTTGTAGAGTGGAAACACAAGTAACTTATACCCATAACTCACATCCATTATTTCGACAGATCTCATGTAAAAATATAAAAGAATTCATGCAATGAAAGTAAGTTTCTGAGCATCATGCTCGTTAGAGATAAGATTTCAAAAGATTACGAAATTGCTCATTATAATATCTTCTTCACAAATGAAAAATAAACCTAATGAAAAACTCTTTCAAGTTTTCATTCGCGATGGCAGAAATTAGCAATTGACTTCATTACAACCCCTCCACATAAATTACTAGCGTTTTGACTATTAACCTCTCTCATTAACCTTAATGAGCTAGCCATATATTAGAAGATAATTGCGCTGGGAGAAGAAGCATTATAAGTTTTAAAAAGTTAGGTACGGAAATAAAAGATAATTGTATTTCAAATGTATTAGTTAAAAGTTACAGGAAAATTGTATTTTGACTACTTATTTACATTCGTGAAGCATGGTACTTACTTGCCATATACTTGTTATCTAATTGAAAAAAAAAAAATTTAAACCCTTATTTGTATAAATAGATATTTTTTTGCATGGGATATTTAACCTACTATTATATATAGTGTGCTTTAAACATTCTTGAAAAATCAACAATCGTTATAGCTGCGGATAAGGTACATTTGTATCTTTTATGTAATATTCAGCATATATGTGATAAACATATACAAATATCTCGCTTTTATTAGTTTTGAAGAATTTTTTCTGGGTAAAGAGGGGTCAGTGTTGGGGCCTGTTATCTGGGTATAATCTGTTATCTGTTAATAATCGGGTTATTAACAGCTTACCAGTGTATTAACTGATGCAAATATGAGAGTGTCAACGTATAATTCATTTATCAATATAACAACTAATTTATAAAAAATTAAAAAACCAAGAGTATATATTGTATATCTAATAAATATTCCCACAAAAATGCAACAATATTTAGCATTATCTAAAACAAATTTCATAAAATTTAGGAATATTGATAACTTAGACAACTCAATGATAGGTATTTTAGAAATTGAATTTATTTATATATTAGATGGAGATAATATCACTTTCTCTTTTAGGATATACTTATATCTCGAAGGGAGAGGATATTATCAACTATCCATCCCAGACGAACACAATAATATGTTCACTACTAGACTATTACTATTTATATCTAACTGTTTGCCAGATCAAATCATTATATGTTGCTATTTTTATTATATTTATTATTATTATTATTATTATTATTATTATTATTATTATTATTATTATTATTATTATTATTATTATTATTTTTATTACTTTTGTTACTCTTATCATTGTTATTATTATTGTTATTCTTATTTTATTGTTATTGTTATTGTGTTTGTTAGTTATT
>NC_090726.1:21218565-21221065 GCF_036898095.1 Palaemon carinicauda | reverse complement strand
AAGTAGCAGCTATTACAGATTTTCCCAGGCCACGTAACTCTAATGAGGTAGCTGGGTTCCTTGGGCTCGCTGGGTATTACCGTAAATTCATAAGTGGTTTCGGAGAGAGAGCGAGACCCTTAGATGCTTTAAAGAAACAAAAAGTAATACATTGGGGAGAGGAAGATGAAAGGGCCTTTAACCATTTGAAAGCTGCCTTAACTAGCAATGAATTACTCGCATATCCTAGATTTGATCGCCCGTTTTTAGTGACAACAGTGGCGTAGTTTCTCAACGAGATGATAAAGGCAGACAGAGACCCATTTGTTTTGTTTCCCGGGCATTAAAAGGGGCAGAAAAGAATTATAGTACATTCGATCGAGAGGCTTTGGCTATTCTTTGTGTTCTAGAGAGGCATCGGTTCTTTTTATTAGGTCAGTCGATTGAGTTGCAAAGTGACCATCGCCCCTTAAGTGAATTGCATTATAAAAACGATTTGACCTCTCGTCAAGCGAGATGGATTGAGAGATTGTTAGAGTTTAATATAAAGGGTTTTCACCACGTAGAAGGTAAAGCTAACAAGGTAGCTGATGCTCTCTCTAGAGGTGCAGTAATAGGAGTAACAACTAGGGCACAAAAGAGGAACGAAGACCGTAACCAAAATAGTGAAGACCCCCATCATAATAGAGAAAATAGAGAAAGGGATGAAAGCTCTCATGATGCACATGCAGTAGACGGGAGAGAGGGAGAGAGAGAGAGATATGAACGGCGAAGGGGAATATATGTGGATGACCGAGGACATGACCATGGGTGTCCAGAATGAATGCCCTGATGATGCAGGTTTGATTGACTTGGGAGGTTGGGACATAAAAGAAGTCCGAGAGGGACAGAAAAAAGAGGAATGGATGGAAAGAGTGCGAGCAGTGATTAAAGGGGAATTGGAGAGTTATCCGTCATTTTTTAATGTGCCTCGTGAGAAATTTTTTATTGAAAATGATATCTTATATTGTGCTTACGAGAAGAGGGGAGGGGAATTTTGTGTACGGGTAGCTCTTCCTCCCTCTAATTAAACGAGCCATCCACATTGTACATGCAAGTCCGTATGCAGGGCATTTAGGGATTGATAGAACATTAGGGAGAGCACGTGAATCCTTCTTTTGGTTAGGAATGGATAAGTCTATGGAGAATTATAAAAAAGGTTATCATGCTTGCAACTGTTTCAAAGAATTCAAAGAACATAAAAACACTGTACCGGAAACCAGAAAGTGGCCGGTAGTTCCCATTAAATTCTATAGAGTGCATATGGATGTAGTAGGACCATTTCCTACTGGGTTAACACAACATAAGTACTTATGTGTATTAGTGGATGCATTTACTTGGTACACTCATACTTACGCAATGTTGGATAAATCTGCAAATTCATTAGCCCAGGCGCTGTGCTCTTTCATTACTAGGTTTGGTTGCCTGAAAATTTTGATAAGTGATAATGGTCTTGAGTTTATAAATAAGGTGGTGAAATCGGTCAAGGACTTGATGAAAATTGAACACTTTTCAGTGACCGCATATAGACCTTCAGCAAATGGCTTAGTAGAGTCGCATGATAGGAAAGTAATGCGAATTTGAGACACGCGCCTTTCTTTTTAGTGTATGGACAGGATCCTGTGTTACCATATACGGTACTCATTAATTCGCAACAATTGCCAAATTATTCAACTGAGCAATACCGTGTATATACACCACTGAAAGGTTTTTGAGAAGAACTAATGAAAATCACAGCTTAAAGTATGATGGTCGGTTCAAAACCACACCGGTAAAAGTATTTGTGGGCGATCGTGTGTATTTGAAACGATTACAACTTAGGAAACAAACTAGAACCAGTGTATTTGGGTCCGTACCGAGTAAAGATGGTTAAGTCTAACACAGTTGTGATACAAAGAATTGTTAATAGCGCAGTGTCTGAACATCATCAGGCACACATACATGTGGTACCTGAAGAGGTAGTTTTCAAAAGTGTTCCTCCTTACCCATGCATACGTAACATCTCTCGAGTTCATGAGTAGATTTTTTTTCCTTTGCTGTTGTTGTTGTTTGAACAGACATTATTTATTCTTTCGACGTGTTTTAAATAAAAGTGATGATAACAATGTGTTAAGTTGATGCTAAACTTAGACGTAACATGTCTGGTAATATTGCCGAGTGTGGAAATATGTATAACATTGTTGAGTGTACCTAAAACAAATCAGAAGTTAAATAGGTCAAGTGAGATCCGTCAGGCGGATGCTGTATTATTCATGTATTTATAGGATTTCTGGTTGCTGGGGCCAGGACGGTTCCCGAATGGCAAGTGGCTGCGGGATTAAAGTTCAGCTTTGAGGATAGGAAGAGTTAGAGAATGTGTAGATTTGAATACCTCATACTTAATGCTATAAGAGAAAGGCGGGAAGATGAGTGATTTTCTCTGGAAAACGGCAAGTGCTACCGGTTGAAAGCTGCAAGTGCAAGTGTTGTAGTGATTTAAATA